>NC_084894.1:8232500-8532500 GCF_958979055.1 Alnus glutinosa | reverse complement strand
TTTTCAAAGAACCTATGATTCCATGCCACAGAAGATAGTTGTGTTTTTATTTGCGAGAAAAGTTGGCAGAGAATCATATATATATATATATATATCTCTCTCTATATATATAGATATGATCTTTTGCCACTCCAAGATACAACTCTTGACCATGTAGCAAGATAGTTCCCTAGCTAGCTTTAGGGTTTTGTTTTATGATTTCTTGCAAACTTTTTATACAATTAAAAGTACAACTATCCTATGTCGCAAAGAATCGTATGATAGTTGTGAATTTTTTATTTTTAAAGAGCTTATAATTTCCTGCCACATAAGAGAATTGCGTGAAAAGTTGGCAATGAATCATATCTCGTACCGGGAAAAACTTGTGGGCTCCAACTCATGTAAGAGGGTGGGTTTGTATGCAGTGTTAAAATGGTGTTTTTGTAACAGCCCTCGCGCGCGTGTGGGTATATGTGTGCTCTATGAAGTGGTGGAAAGCCGGGAAATTTGAGAAAGTAGAGGAAGAGCTCCGCTAAGCTGGTGTGTATTCCGCACGTTCAAAGGGCGATGGCGCTCGACTCAGAACCAGCCCTTGTAGAAGAACAAGGAGAAGAAGAAGAAGAAAAAGAACGGAAATTACAACTTGATGCACCGGCACATCACCCTTCTGCTCCGCCTGATGAGGTAGCAATCAACGGCTCTGATTTCACTTGGTTTCTTTTCTGTTCTTTTTTTTTTGTTAAATAGGGTCTCAGTGGTTCGTTTGTCACGCTATTTGATAGTGACGGTTCTGGTTGATGGTTCAGCGAAAATTTTGTCAATTCTAGGAAAATCTCACACTGTTCTTGGCCCTTTCTTTTTGCTTGTATTTAAGCTTTAATTGATTTATAAACAGGTTGAATAGGGCATTCGATGATGTGGGTACCAGTTGTTTATCAAATATATTCATTGTTAAATCCATTTGCAGCTCAGATATGCTGGTTCTTATTCAATATGATTTAGCTGACTTTTGGCACAATACATGTGAAGTACATTGCGGTTGAAGCTCATATGCTTGAATAACTTTGCCCATATGCACTCAAGTCTCATCTTGGCTGAAATCTGAAATTGGGAACTTTTGATTGTGGTAATAGCCATAGATTTCTTCCATACTCTGTTTAAAGCAAATGATAGAGATGTGGTGTGTATGGAGGGAGCGAAATGCACGCTGTTTTGAAGATTGTGAGACTGATTTGATGAACTTGAAGAAAATGATGCAACAAACGTTGTTTATGTGGAGAGAGAAAATTCAGTTTATGCATGAGTGTTCTTATTTTGAATTTATAGATAGGTGCTCGCTTTTTTCTTTGAATTAAAGGCTTCATGTATACATCCTGTGTACTATGGGTTGCGCCTCTTTGCGCTTTTTAAATATACTTTACTTATCAAAAAAAAGCAAATGATAGTGTTGATAATACATGTCCACACCCACCCACCTGCCCATATATGCGTAAATAACATACATTTATGTAATATATAAATTCATTTTAAGAGCATTAACGCAAGGTATACCTGGTCAACAATGTCTAGTGTTGAAATCATGATTATTTATTTATTTTTTTCTCTTTCTGTTGTGCAGTTGTTTGAAATCTCAACTACAGTTGATCCTAGTTATATAATCTCTCTGATACGGAAACTTCTACCAACTGATGCAAGAAATAACCACGATTCTCCTGGCGTTGATGCGTGTGTTGACATTAATCAAGTAGAAAATACTGGTCATGTGGAAGAATGTTCAGCTTCTCTATCTGGAGATGAAGTTCTGAATTCTTCAAATAATAAATCTGAGAGCATGGAGATTGTTGGGGATTATGATCAACATGCTCGACAAGAAGGAGAAGATGAAGAATCATTTCGTACATCTGATCAGCCTAGTGTATCATCAGAAGAAGAGGCTTGGGAGGAGTATGGTTGCATTTTATGGGATCTTTCTGCAAGTAAAACTAATGCAGAACTCATGGTACTCAAGTTTCCCCTTGAATTGACAATTAATCTTGATGTTGCATTTCGCCTGTTTTGATTCTGATTACATGTTGAGTCATATCAACCTTTATTCTGGATACAATGATGCTACTGTAACTCAAATAAAAACTTGATTGAAGAACTAGCCAGTTTGAAGTACAATCTAGCACCTATCCTCGTAACCCCTCTAAACTCTTGATTACGCTTGTGATCATGAGATGAAGATGACGGTCATTGACACTTTATTAGAATACGCAATTAATCATATTGTTATAGGTTTCCATCTCCAACCACCCCTCTCTTTTGCAAGCACCCCAAAAATTATTAATTTTCCTGGAAATAGGTTTTGAACTATGATTTGACTTGTTATTGCTAGAGATCTGACTATGAATTCTTTCCTACTGCAATCTAAGTAACATATTTGTGCAGGTACAAAACCTCATACTTGAAGTACTTTTAGCAAACCTTTTGGTTTCCCAATCTGTGCGTGTTAAGGTAAGCCACATTTCAACTTTGTTGCAAAATTCTTTTTGCCTGATGAACTTATGTTCATTCCTTCTCTCTTAACTTGTTTTCTGTAAATGGATGAACTGTTAACCTGGAGGTTTTAGAAACTTGTTTCATGTGGATCTGATTGATTTTCTTGCTCCAGGAGATTAGCCTTGGAATTATTGGAAACCTTGCCTGCCATGAAGTTCCGTTGAAACATATAGTCTCTACAAATGGATTGGTTGAGATAATTGTGGATCAGTTATTTCTAGATGATGCTCAATGCCTATGTGAAGCTTGTCGGTAATACGTAGTCCTGTGCTCGTAATTCCTGTAGTTAATCCCTTCAGTTTTTTTATTTTTTTCAGATTTTGGTTTTATTATCATACTTGCTGCCAGTGTTTCATTCTTTCTAACGTATTAAGTTGTAACTTGTGGCCTATGTGCATAAGTCTTTTTATGCCTCTCCTGGATTATAGTGCTCTTAATTTTCTTTTTCTTGGTATTCCATGTTTCTTCTGGCAAGAAATTTTCAAATCAGCCTTTGTTTCTGCTTTCTGTCCATTTGCAAACAATAACCATACAAAGTGGAATGACAGTTCTCACTTCCGCACACCCCCCCCCCCCCCTCCCTTTTTTGAAAGAATACACATTTCTTTTATCTATTAAAGTAGAATGCACCTTATTTTGTAATAGCAAAGCAGTAGTGTCTGAGTCTCTTCTCGCATGTTGTGTCAGTTGTGTCATTTATAACTTCTTGTCTCTAAGTGTTGTGGTTTTGAGACACACACTCAAAGTCTCAAACAGATGCTGTATACTTTTCTTATATATATAAATATGTATTTTTTTTTTTTCTGATACAGGTTGTTAACCTTGGGTTTTCAAAGTGGGGGTGAATGTATTACTTGGGCTGAAGCATTGCAGTCTGAGCATATTCTATGCCAAATTTTATGGATTGTGGAAAATACTTTAAATCTACAGCTTATTGAAAAGGTAGGAAATAATGTCTATGGTTTATTTTCTTTGAGACATTCTGGTAAATGTGTGCGTGGGCGCCTATGGTGAAAATTTTTCAGCATAAGGAAATGCCTTCTATTTTCCCGGTCAGCTCTTATTTTTGGGTGCTTGTGGTGGTATTTCTTAGCAAGTATATTTCAAACAGCAGTGTCAGAGAAAGCAAAAAACCATGTCATTGCACCAATAAGGGTATCACCGACTATAGAGTTTAAAGATCCTCTCCACATATTCATTTTGGGGGTCAAGCTTGATACTTCCTAAGAGGGCTGATTGGATGAATAAATTATGGAAGGAAGAAACACTTATAGTTGTAGGAAGATTTTGGTTATAATTGTCATTTGAATGATTTGTCCTTTAAATCAGATGTTATGGTATTTTTCTTTTGTTTAACAGAGGCTATATAATGTAGGTTTGAAAAACCAACTTGGTAGGATGGTTCGCTGGTTAAGTGGATTATTGACAAAAGAAACTTCGATACTGAACTCAGCTCATCTCAACTATGCTTCTATCACAATGAATGAAACTTTAAGAATGGTGGAAAATCTCAAAGCATTTTTAGATGGTTGAATTTTACCTTTTGTAAAAGTTAAAGCATTTTTATGTAACTAGAAAAAGTTACAAGATTTATTTTTTCCCTTTACTTGTAGAGTTCTTGGCTTAAAATGGTTTGTACTATTTTTATATACTCTTTACTTTTTCCCCTGTTCACCAGTTTTTGTTTCATTCAAACTGAACAAGTATTTAGAGGTTTTTTTACATGAATAAATGGGATAATGGTGAGTGCTTTTGGTTTTGTAATTATTTTTGGTTATTGCTGAATAAATTGCATATATGAGCATACAAACAGCCAGTGTTTATCATATGTTCCTATATTGTTAATTTTTTTAAAAAAATTTTGAGCAGTTGTGTCTTTATTAAAGTTAATAAATTTCAATAATTGTCGAAATATATGCATTTCAGTCCATGTCATGTCCCATTAGATTAAAACAATGTTACTTGTAAATCACAAGGAATTTTAAATATCATTTAAATTCAGCTATGTTACGTACAAAAGCCTTCTCTAGGGATTGTAATAAAAGCTAGCTTTCTAAATGAATTTTTGTGTTGATCAAACACTATCATTTGAGGGCATCATATAAACATCAATAACTCACTTCTCATTGCTTCTGGTTTGATGCTTTAGGGACTAAATATTGCTAAAACATACAGTAAGTCCACACTTTTTCAAGGAGTTAGAAATAATTAAACAAGAATTCTTCATTGTGATGTTGCGAGAGACTTGTGGAATTTGGCCTTTAGGATGTTTGGAGTAGAGTTGGTTATGCTGAGACAGGTGGTGGAGCTCTTGGCATGTTGAAAAAGAAGGTTTAGTCGGAAGGATCTTAATGTTGTTTGGAGTGTAATCCCTTTTTGTTTAATGTGGTGCATTCGGAAAGAAGGTATTGCGTGAAATTTCGAGGATTGTGAGAAGACGAGCTCAGATATACAGCTTTGTTTCCTTAAATCCCTCTTTGAGTAGATCTCTGTCAACGCTCTTTTTGAGGCCTCTAACTTCGTAGATGTTTGTGTTTTTTTTGCTTCCTGATATTGTTGAGTGTTTTCTCTTGTATACTTCTTGTATACTTGGGTTGCACACCTTTCGCTTCTAATAAATTTGCTTTGTTAAAAAATAAAATTTAACAGGAATTTTAAATTACTTTTCACTGGCTGAAGAGGTTTCCTTTTTCGAACAGAGTGTAGGACTATTATTAGCCATCATTGAAAGTCAGCCGAAAGTTGTGCATGTTCTTCTTCCACCTTTGATGAAGCTGGGATTGCCAAATTTATTGATTAATCTCTTGACTTTTGAGATGAGCAAATTAATGAGTGAAAGAACACCTGAAAGGTACAGCTTCGCTCTGTATTTAAGTGGGTGACATAGTATAAATTTGGTAGATCAAGGTTCCCCCTTTTTTTTAATGACAACTGATACATTTATAGCTTGCAATTGTTTAGTCAAGCAATTATCTCATTGTATTTGCAATTTCTTTTCAGTTGTGCTACTAGTGTAGTTTACTATCTTTTAGAAATTAAGCACCTTATAGTCTAGTAGAACAAAATAATAATCATGTCCTACATGAATAAGATTCGCCAAATACCATAATACATTTAATCCATGTGATTTAAGTATAGTTCTCTGCCTGTAATTTATGAGTCTAAGCAAGCAAAAATGGTACCTTATTTACTGTTGCCATCTTTCATCGCTGTAAAGGAATATAACTATGGATCTAGAAATCCATGACTAAATAATGGCACCTATATGAACTGCTGTTGGTAGATTTGGTGTCTTTGTTCAGTTTGTAATTTACATTTCTATAACGAGAATCAAGTGATCTGGCTCAGTTGGCCATTGTTGTCTTGAATGTGCCATGGAGGCTGGACTAGTCAATATGCATCACTGGGGCCCATGTTTGTAAGCTTGGCTGGCCATTGAATTTCTGGCACGTGCCCAACAATCAAGGACCTAAAACTATGTTACATAATCTATATTTGGTATCTTTAGCACAGTATATATGATGTGTTATTGTTTTGAATTTCTGAATCTTAAAATGTAATTGATAACCAATTTTTGTAGTGGCTGGTAGGTGGACAGCTGATATTTAATGCTTTAGTCTTCGTATAATACATGGTTTTATTATAATAAACAAGAGACAATTTAGCTTTTTTCAAGGAGTTACTAATCTATCTTACATGATTTTTATAACCCAAGAAAGTTGTTAATTACTCCTCTTTGCAATTTATGGCGATAAGGGGTTTATGTTGCCTCGTGATGCTTTTATTGAGATAAATTATGGTGATTTTTTTTTTTTGGCTAACGAGGTGTTTAAAGAATTTTAAGCACCTGACTAGTTAGGACCTGGGCATATGCAGTCCCCTCGTCCCAAACACGCTGAATGACTTTCCTGCATTTGATCTTCATTTTCATACAATTTCAGGTACCCAATTCTTGATGTAGTCCTTCGCGCAATTGAAGCTCTTTCTGCTATAGATGGTTATTCTCAAGAAATCTGTTCAAATAAGGAACTTTTTAGACTGGCTTGTGACATGGTCAAACTCCCTGACAAAGTTGAGGTACATTTTAGCTTCCTGAAAATTGTAAAATACTGATATTATATAGACATTTGATAAGTGTAATTTTTGGTAGTGCTGTTTCATTTCATTCTTTCCAGATAATGTTTAGATAATTGGTAATGTTTGATTCTTGACTACTCAATATCCTTCAAACTTTGGAGCTGTCTGTCCTTACTACTAAAGAAATTAATTGGATACTATAAGAAGTATTATTTAAATTGAAGTGACTAACTATTAGCCTCTTGGAAAAAAAGAATTCGAAATAAGAAAACTGTGCATCAGTAGAACTTGTGAATATTTTGTAATCTGCTCTTTGAGTTGATTGATATCTCTTCTGCAGGTTGCCAGCTCTTGTGTTACTGCTGCAGTACTGGTTGCAAATATTCTTTCTGATGTATCTGATTTAGCTTCAGAGATGTCACAGGGTAAATTATTAATGTTTCTTATCTGCAATTTCTTTTTTTCTAATGCCATCATCTTTGCATCTTTTTTTTTCTTTTTTTCTTTTTTTCTTTTTTTTTTTTTCTAACTTCTATAAGAATTAAAGTGACTTTTTAGATCCATCCAGATTTGCATTTCTTACAGGGGCTGCTCGATATATTTCCTTTTGCTTCGGATGATCTAGAAGCACGGAGTGCACTCTGGAGCATCATTGCAAGGTTGCTATTTCATGTTCAGGAAAATGAGATGAGTCAATCAAGTCTATCTCAGTATGTTTCAGTTCTTGTAAGCAAATCTTATCTGATTGAAGATGATCTTCTCGACCACCAATTAGATGACTCCAGCAAAGGACACGAGGGCTTGACAACTAATTGCACAAAATCAAATGCTATAACTACAGCCGTATCCTTGCGGGGACAATGACATATTTGGATATAGGAACTTTCTGTACCTTGGTTAGGTTCATACAGTTTCTTCTATCAACTGCCTTGTCTATCAAATATTATGTTTTCCTTAACCTTTGAGACAGCTTAGAAGGATAATCAGTATTTTAACCCAATGGACTGCTTCAAAGGACTCTGCTGAAGAGAGTAACATGACAAGCGAACTTAACGGAGATAATGTCAATATGAATAGATTGCTTGATTGCTGTCGTAAATATTCTGAGTAAGCTGGTTTTCTCTCTTTCTACTTGATGATCTTATTTGTTGCAATGTTTAAAGTGAAACAACAGCTTGTATTTCTTTGAATACTGATGTTTTTTTTGGCCAATCGTAGAGCTTTAACAAAGTTTTTACTTGAATAATTATCTTGTTTGATTATTACATGTTAGTTTTATGTAATTTTAATGTGAAGTGGAAAATCCTATAAACACAAAGGTGTCATGGCACTCGTGGGCACATGAAGCTCATATTCTATCTGATGGATCCCCTAGTTTTGAGCAATGTTATGTCAATTGGTCATGCAATTAAAATGGAAAAGAAACTTAAATGGGGTGGAAGGGGAGTGATCAAGGGGTTGATTTGCTGGAGCTAGTTTCAAATTAAAGCTTCTTTTAGGTTTATATCAAAATTTAGTTAGGATTATTTTAGGAATTTTCTTTATTCTACATTTTGATCACTTTATTGGCTTTTACTACTACTGTTTTATTTTCTTGTAATTGGCCAAGTTTAGTGTCATTTTCTTAAAAAAAAAAAAAAATTGTCATTCTTTATTAATAAAAAAAGATCTCAAGTATGTTAGGGTTAAGTAGAACGAGAGGGACTTGTTGCCCAAGCAACTATGTGGTTTACTGACTTTTGGCCTATATAGTTAGTTAACATGGAACTCAGGAAGTTCTCAGTGAAAAAAAAAAATTGAATTAGAAGATTTCTTGACTCATCCTTAGCTCTTTTGATTCCGACCGATTAGGGCTTAAACTTTAGCCACTATAGCCCATTGTCTCAGGCCGGCATGCTGTAAAATCCAAGAAACTAATCTGAAAACAGCTCTGCAAGCTTACAGCCCTGATCATGTTCTTGCTGCTGTGCTCTCTGCTACTTGCCTTCTGCCCATTTCATGTGTCAATATGACACTGATTAAATTTATTTTTATACAGATTTTATGAATACATCATTCATGAGTGCTAATCCTTGATTACAGATTTAATGCTGCATCGTCCTTCAAGGATTGAAATTTGTTCGTATTGCCATCTGCGTAGTTTGTATCGCCATCTGCGTCCTACTTTTGAGATGTATACCCCGTGCAATCACAGCAGAGAAAATTCCTGTAAAGAATATTGCTGAGAGGAATACATTTTTTCTGGATCCTGCTAGGAACATTGAAATTTAGCTGCCAGGACAAGATTGCAAGAGATCCAAATTGTGCCTCGTACATGAGAATGGCGGTCGGACAGATGCCCCCGGCCTCACGTTTACATTGTCAGTTTTGCTGGTAGAAGTCCAGAGGCATGTTATCCAAAACATTTGCCTGCTTAATGTAACACACTAGGTTGTCTTGTGGGGATGGAATGCTTGAATAGAAGCAGAGCCTTTTTGTAGCATGAATCGACTCTGCACTTTGGCACTTTCTAGTTGGCAGACCACAGGACATTTAGTTTGGACACAACATTGTAAAAAGAAAATGACCAAGTGGGTGAGAATTAAGTCCATGTTTTCCGTTTCAGTTAGGCCTCAGTGTGAACTAGGTAAAAGAGACTATTAAGTTTAGAAAAGCCATATAAATGAGAGCAATGCTAGAAATTTTATTTTTATTCCATAACTATCACGTAATGTTGAAGTGGCATTCTCAATCAATCCCTGGATCAATCTTTTGTTAAATTTTTTTTAAAAAAAAATAAAAAAAAATTCAATGGTTGGTTAAGGTTACTGTATCAATTGAATATTTGTAAGATAAAAATATGGTATATTAGATTACTCTATAAATGGAGGCATTCCTTCCATTTGCAGCTGGTCAATAATAAAAGTTGTAGTGTGTACACTCTAAACAATATTCTTTCTCTCAAAAAGTTTTGAGCAAAAAATCGTCCCCCACTTAAATCTGAGTCAAGAGGATTCCTCCTCTCCTCGCTGCAACTCTCATGTTTTCCTTTTCACCCTTGATTTTTTGGTACTTAATTTTTTTATTTTCTTATTTAGTTTTTCTACCCTTTTTTTTTTGGATTATCAAAGGTTAGATCTACTGAAATTCTACAGCCTCCACCACCCATGCATGCACCTCTTCCTCTATTCTCGGCCGTAGCTCAACCTTCCACTGGCCACCTTTCTTGCACATGTTTGTTTTTTCTTGTTCTTTACCCATGTAATGCCTTGATTAATAACTGAATGGAGGGAAAAGAAAGTACAACAATTCTGCCAAGCCAGCCTCAATCTATTGATAATGTTGTAAGTTAGTTGTCTTGCTTATGGTCTGATTGGGTTTGTAATTTAAAAATAGTGATTTTAAAATGTAATTTCTAAAGACACAGTTAGGGATATAAATAAATCAATCCGTCCGACAACTCGCTCGATACCCGTCCGGTTAAACTTGACCCGAACTCGAGTTCGATACTGTACAAACTTGCTCGTTACTATAGAAACTAGTTCGATTAGTAAGTGATACATATTCGACTTGCTCGATAAAACTCTATAGGGGCTCGCGAGCCTAACTCGTTTAAAGCTCAACCCAACCCGCTCGCCCGACTCGTTTAAGGGCTCGCAAGCCTAGCTAGCTCGTTTAATGTAAACCTATATATATATATATATATATATATATATATATATATATATATATAAAAGATACTTAATCATATTATTCATGAATATAATAGGATTATAGGATTATATGATCATATAATAATATAACATTGTTCCATATGACATGTAATCACTTTATTATATGTTACAAGTATTATCACTAGATATTTAACAATTATTACATCATTTATTTATTTATTATTGTAAGTTATATAGTTTATTTAACACACAATATAAATATATATTGTTTATATATTATATAATGTAATATTAATTTTTAAATGAGCTCACCTTTTTTTTTTTTTTTTTTTTTAAATAAACTATATAACTTACAATAAACTCAGCTGAACTGGACTTAATTTTTAAAACTCGTCATGAGCTCGAGCTCGACTCGAACTCATTTAGCCGACTTGAACTTAATTTTTAAAACTCGGCTCGAGCTCGAGCTCGGCTCCAGTTCGCTCGACTCGACTCGACTCGTTTACAACCCTAAGCGCAGTTAAATGTTTAATAAAATCGTAGTTTGACCTTTACAATCGCAGGTTAGCCTTTTAAATTTTGCGTTTTCAAAAAACACCTCATTATTTTTTGCGTTTTGAAATTAAACTTTTTTAAAAACGCAATTTCTAAACTCATTTCCTATAATATGATTTAAAATAGAATTTTTTTTTTTTGTCTAAGAAATCGAAATTTTAAACACGCCCGTAATCATTCCATCTCAGATTAGATGTTACACAAATTATAATAATAAGAAAACAAGCGTCCTGGTTTAAAAAAAATTACAAAAAAGAAAAACAAAATGTTGAGGGATTTCTGTGCGGCCAAAGTCTTGCTCTCTCTCTGAGAGATGGTCTGACAGAATCACACGAGTTCTTCAATTAGGGGGCCGTAGAACAGTTTGTATGCCTCCATAACTTCAAGATACCACATTGCCTCTCGATCCGGGATCGCCGAAAGATCTACAATCTTGTGAACCTGATATACATTTCTTTAATTTCTTATCAACCAACTACACAATGCCCAATTGTTTGCAATTCGGTTAAAAAAATTTCCTGTTTTGATCCAACAATGAACAAACAATTTTGTACCTTGATTTCTGGGGGTTCAACCGCGCGCGCATTGTATCCTCCAACAACCATCACATACATCCCTGTAGTACAAAGGGAGAAAAACGATAAAATTGAGCAGATATTCGCGGAAATGCTAAAATACGCCGTCGGAGAGTGAAATTTTTTTGGTACCGGTCTTCCAAGGGCGCAGACGGAAGTCGGCGGAGGAGAGGGAGAGCTTGACAATGCCGGTGCCGTCGTCGAGAAGCAACGGCGCTTCAACGTCGTCGTTTTCGTCGGGGGCCGAGACCAGAACGCCCTGAGATACAGACGTTGGTTTAGAGTAGAGAGTCGCATAGTATTATTGCAATGAAAAGGAAAAGGGAAAGGGTGTTTTGGGAACCTGTAACCAGGCGCGTTGGAAGAGGATGCCGCCGAGAGTCATGGAGTTCTGCGACGCCGTTTCCGTCGCGTCCTTCAGCTGAGCGCACAGCAGCTTCAGCGCTGCTAGGCTGTAGTCCATCTCTGTCTCTCAATTTCTCACTCGCCAGTCGCCACCAAGGAGTTGGCTGCTCACTCGCCTCACCCAAAGGGCCAGATTGCCAGTATATGGAACGGCGCGTCTCGATTTTAGGAGGGAAATGGCCATAGGAGGGTTGGAAGATGAGAACATTTAGAAGGACAAAACGGTGTCGTTCGGAAGGTGCTAATAAAACGATTACAAATCTCCAAGAGCAACAGATCGATTACAAATCTGCAAACCCGAATCTTCTTGAATTACTCATTGGAATTTGTTATGGGGCTGGATATTTTAGGAAAGATTAAGAAAGAAACAATATAGCCCTTCCCTTCCTTACTTTGATAGTTCAGGGGTGGACCGTGGACCGAACTAATTTGAACATATATTTGGGGTTCGTACGGCCAACTGATATTTCAAAGGTACTACTGAAAAAACAAAATTAGTAAAATCTTTTTATTTTAATTTCTTGCTATATTAGATTTGTACACGGTAGACCATAATACACATCATATCCTGCAGAGTTCTTTCTAATATCTAAGACAAGTTGAGAATGTTTAACCCAAACTGAAGGATCATATGATCACATCAATTAATTCTTATTACTTTTTTATTAAAAAAATAAAAATAAAAATTTGCCAAACCCGAACACATTTATTTACTTTATTGTGAAAACATAAATATGCAAGCAACTTCAACCCTCCTTTAATGTATTACTTTTAATCTAATCATACAAATCTCTATCTTCTTCCATCCATTACCATATATATATATATATATATATATATATATATATATATATATATATATATATATATATATATATATATATATATATATATTATATTGCAAACAAACCCACAAGAAATATAAAATTAAGCAAACCCTCAACAACAGCATCGATCATTGGATCGGTTGAAGAGCAAAGCAGAGTAATGTTGAGGTACATATATATATATATATATATATATATATATATATATATATATATATATATATATATATATATATATGCATGTGCTTGATTAGGTGACGAGCACATAGCCACTATCGGACAAAGTTCGGGCTAAAATGCGGTTTGCAGCCTCCGTCGGATGGAAACCGTCCCAGAAGACGTAATCTGATGCATTCGCACATGTGCCCGCAGCCACAGAGAATGGATTGCATAGTATTGACGTCTCTAACAATCCTGTTCCACAGCAAGCCCTCCTTGCCTCAAAAAACCCTGTAAATTATGAAAATTAATCAATCAATATGCAATGAGTTTGGTTTCTTAATTACATCCTTCACGTTCTGCTAGCCAAAATAGTTAAGGATTTGTTGAGCTGCTACATCACTCAGCAATACATAATTTATAATAATAATAATAAAATAAATCTGATTCTTTCTCATCTTTAAGAATAGTGAGAGCATTCACTATTCTTTTGATCAGTGAGTTTGTTAAATAATAGTTTTTGTGTGTTTTGTTAAAAATTTAGAGGAAAACCAAATTTAAAGAACCTATTATGAGTGCTTTGAAAGTATATATATAAAAAATATATATACTTTAAATTGGAGGATGTATAGCACGTCTTATAATTAAAATGCTGAGCCATAAATAGATGCTTTGGTAAAAGAGATATGTTACACATCATTTTGTTTTCCATATGTTGTCCATCTATTTTTCAAATCAATTATTAAATTTGTGAGTCTCATACATCAAAGGTTTGAGTTGTAAAAAACATGTACAGAGATATACAACAGATGGACAGTAGATTGATTTATAGCATTTTTCTTGGAAAAATAGGTAGCTAAAAATATATATATATATATATATATATTCTTTAGCAAAATATTTGCTTAACCGGATGTGAATGCTCGTAAGCTTGGCCAATGGATATATGTGCTGAAATGACTAGGAACTTTCTTTTAGGTCTCTAGGTGAAATTGCTTAGTTAACTCATTTGACAGTGTACACCGGCAACTCTTTTACAACTGACTTCCTAACATGTATTTGCATGTCAATTAGAACCACGTTAACTACTAAAAAAAATATTTTAGCACCCTCTAATCACAACTAACGTATTTGTATGTCAATTAGAACCACGTTAACTACTAAAATAATATTTTAACACCCTCTAATCACGTGGTAACGGGAATCAGAGAAGTAACCCACGTACCATTTGCTGTAGGATCTGTGGAAAGATTTAAAAGAGGCTGGTAGATATCGAAGACAACCAATTTGAGACCAGAAAGGCGATTTTTCAGCCTCTGAGAAGTGGCATTAAGCCTGTTATTGAAGGAAACTGCATCTTTGTTTAACCTGCCCACACACTGGTTGCCACCCAACCCAAATATTGTGATGGCTGCTGGCAGGCATCCAATTGGGGGCAGTGATGTCACTCCAATTCTCCTTGCTCCCAATGCATATAGCCTCTGTCATAAATGTTTGTTTAGCAATAGTGAATTTATAGGATTTTTTTTTTTTTTTTTTTTTTTTTTTTTTAAGAAGAATGTAGATTGTTTATTATACGAATATCATACGATTAGAATGACAAAACAATAAAAATAACAAGGGCATGTAAAAAGAAGAAGAAATTCCACTTAATCCTCTTATATATATAAACTTTTTTTTTTGCTTTTGTAATCTCCTCCTAAAGTTTAAAAACTCTCAAATTAATGTATCCAATTTTCAATTTTTGCAATCTCACCCCTTCGTTAGGATTTTCTATCAACTACAGACGGATGATGTAGAAATTACCAAAATACCCCTCATGTATTTTACTTTTCATTTAAATAAATAGTCCAAAAGCTTATTTTCATTGCCACTTTTGTATAATAGTCTACTAAATAGCTTTACTATTTTCTTAATTCTTACAAGTAATATACATAAAAACCAATTTATTATTAGTTAGAGACTAATCATGTGAACAATGCGAACATCAAAGTATTCTAACATGACATAAAGATAAAAGTAGTTTTTAGATGTTTGTTAATGTTTTTTTTTTTTTTTTTTTTTTTGGGGGGGGGGGTGAGACTCATTTGTGGGTAACATATAGCATATTGACTTACTATATAAGTAGTAATTAATCTATAATTGAGAAATGCAATGAGGAGGGTCGACCTGAATGAAATTTGAATAGGATTGGATGAGAATTTCTGAGAAGCGATCAAAAGAATAGGCCACTTGAAGAAGAGGGTCAATGTAATAGTTCTGAAGAAAGTCACTGCTCCCGGCACTAAGAAGGTAGAGTGCACCAGATATTATTGTTGAAGCATTTGATCTCCCTGCTATTTCCACCAACCTGGGCTTATACTCCCTGTAGTACTCCAACTGCTGGCTTAATGGGATCGCATGCTATATACACCACCAAAATTCCACAACATATATAATAATATCATATCATATGTTGTATATATATATGAATAGTAAAAAACTTCACTTATCATCTCGGTATGATCTTTCATCATTTTTACAAGTATATCTTTTAAACTTTAAAAAGTGTCAATTTAGTGTATCCATATTTTAATTTTTTTCAATTTTATTAATCCGTTAGGTTTTTCTGTTAAATCATGTCAAAATTTTCGAAGTACTCATTTTTTTTTTTAAATATATATATATATATATATATATATATATATATATATATATATATATATATATATATATATATATATATATATATATATATATATATATATATATATATATATATATATATATATATATATATATATATATATATAACTTTTCTTAAAAAAGTTATGGATATTTTAAGAATTTTGACACCATTCTGTCAGAATCAACGGAAAATTTTAACGAAGTGGCGAAATTGAAAAAATTTGAACATGGTACACGAAATTAATATTTTTTTTAAAGTTTATGAATATGATTGGAAAAGTGATGAAAGATGGTGAGTAATAAGTGAAGTTTTCTTATGAATTATGAGAGAGATAATGTTTTTTTTCTTATTAATGTATTTACATAAAGGTCTGCTGTAGCATCAAAATAACCAGAAGCAGCTGAAGCAAAGTTTGCACCAATCAAGAGGTTCTCTCCTGTGGCTTCTCTGCTTAGATAAGCTAGTGGATAAGAAGTGAACCCCAGGTATTCCGCTGTACTTCAAAAGAAACCGTAGAAAGTGTTAGAATATAAATCAAATGATAAAATTCATAGCTTTCTTTTAGGATAAGTAGTGATTTAACGTGGTATCAGAGCAGAAATTTTGGGTTTAAACCCTGTATCCGTCTTTCACCTCCTATTGCATGCTTTTTTTAAAAAGAAATAGTGATTTAACGTAGTATCAAAATAAAAATCCTGAGTTCAAATCACGTGCTTTTTGAGATAAGATGTGATTTACGATCAATATAAAGAAAGTATGAATTGGGAAGTATGAGAAAGAAAAAAAAATGAACCAGCGATAATGTCTGAGGCAAGCTTTCCATTGCAGAACCTTCCGGTTGGTAGTCTAGTGTCAAAGTCTCTTCCATAAGGAGGGAAGTTTGATTTTATAAAGGTGAAGAGGTTGTTATTGTTACCGACATCAAAAATAGAGTCCCCAAATATGAACAATGCAGGAACTTGCTGCCCATCGGCCACAAATAGCCCAAGAACCAGAAGAAGAAGAAAGGAAGCCGAGAAAGATGTTGAAAGCCCCATACTTATGTATAATCTGATATCATCAACAGTGCTGTGTTTCTTGCTATAAGAAGAGAGAGAGAGAGAGAGAGATAGCAGTAACTGGTTGGAGACCAACCTTTTACATCTTTGATCTTGGAATCGTCAAACACACACTAATCACCATGCCAACAAAGATGGTCGGTTGAGCAGTCACTGTTCCAAGAAACATGACCCATTTTCTAGAAAACCCTTCGTGTTTGACATTACAAAATGATTGTAATCTTTGTGTTGCTATTGTGCACAACAACAATGAATAAGGACATAGAATTTTTTACAAATTGGTTTATAGGAAATTTCATACAACCTATATATAAGAGTGACATGTGTTATTTAAACATGTGAGAAGAACATATTTTTTTATTAATCCTATTAAAAAAAGCATGTAAAAAGTACATGCTATTAAAATAACATGTGAGAATGCTATTAAAATAATATGTGCTTCTCACATGTCAAGGGACACATGTCAATCTTATATGTGGGTTGTATGAAATTTCTTACAAACCGGTTTGTAGAAAATTTCATACAACCTACATATAAGATTGACATGTGTAAAAGGTACATATGTAACTTTTTAATAGCATCAATAAAAAAATATGTATTTCTCACATACTTAAAAGACATATGTAACTTTTTAGAGACTAAGTTGTATGAGTTCTAATAAGTATTTATAAAATATTTCAGTCATTTTCTTATTACTCCATAAAAGCATTTTTTTCATGTTCTACTTTCTGGGACTACTAGACTAGTAATTTAGAAGTTTTTCTTGTGTCCATCAAAAAATGACATGACTTTTAAAATCACCATTAAATTAAAATTCCATAGTGATCTATCACAAATCAAATAGTGATTTTAAAAGTTACATCATTTTTAAAATGACACCAGAAGAACATAAGAAAAACTTTACTTGTCACCAAATAATAACAAAATAACTTCAATTAGGGTTGGCAATTTGGGTTGTCGTGTCGGGTTTGGGTAAACACGGTTAACCTGCCAACCCTTTTAGACCAACCCGAACTCGACATAATTAGCTGAACGGGTTGGGCGGGTCAACACGTTAGGTTAGAAGGTCAACCCGTCGGGTTGGCAAGTCAACCAATTTGCTAATCGGGTCATAAAAGTGTCATAAACGCGTTGATGGGTCATAAAATGGTCTAACGGGTTGATGAGTCATAAACGAAAAATAAAAGTGTCATAAACGGGTTGGCGGGTCAACCCGCATGTTGACCCCGTTTATGACCCAAACCAGTTTAGCCTAGACCCAAACCAGTTTAGCCTAAATTCAAAACCCTATAACTTCGTGTCGAATTTGCGGGTCGTATAAAAAATTGCCAACCCTAACTTCAATAGTGTAAATTCATTCATTTACAGTCTCCAATAGGAGATTGACACATCAACACCAAATATCATGAACAACAAAATACCGAATCTTTGAATAACTTTTCTTGAGAAAAGTACACATATCTCCCTCAAACTACTACTTAATTGTCAATGTCTCTCCAAACTACTAATTGTGTCAGTAACCCCCCTCCCAAATCACTAAAACTTGGAGACCACCGACTATGAGAACACGCCCATGCTTCGTTGATAACAGAGGTGACGTGGGCATCTGCTGAAATTGCGACTATGAGAACACGCCCATGCCCTAACTATGAGAACACGCCTAGCTCATCGTTGTCATCTATTGCTCCTTCGTGAAATTGTGTTTTCGTTTGGCAAACCTAGATGAAAGCGCACGTGAAGCTTGAGAAATGTTGTGCTGTTGATGACTATTCCGTTGATAACAGAGGTGATGTGGGTTCTTGGGTTCGTGATGCTTCTATGTATGGCTTGGAAATTGACCCAAAAGAAGCATTTCGTCCTTGTGCTTTTCATTGAAAGGAAGGAAATGCTGGTGGTCAAAATTTAGGTGCGAAGGAGAAGACGAGAGAGCATGAGAGAGAAGAAAAGAAATGAATAAAAAAAATAAAAGTAGGAAAGAGAAAAAAGAATAAAATAAGAGTAAAAAATAGTATTTAATTGATATAGAAAAAATTAAGGGAATCTATTATGAGGTGTTTTTTTTATAAGGAATCAAAAAGTAGTGTGGCTCCCTAAATTTTCCCTAAATTAAGAAAAATGGTGAAAAAAAAAAAAAGAAAAAAAACAGAAAAAGAAAAAAAAGACCATAATTTAGTAAAATCTTTTTATTTTAATTTCTTGCTATATCCATAATACACATCCTGCAAAGTTCTTTCTAGTATCTAAGACAAGATGGGAATGTTTAACCCAAATTCAAGTCATATCATATCAATTAATTCTTATTCGCCTTTTTTTTTTATTAAAAAAAAAAAAAAAAAAAGAGAGAATAGTTTGCCAAACACAAATTTATTTACTTTATTGTGAGAACATACATATGCAAGCAACTTTAACAAAAAATCGAAATACAGGAACAAATTATCATTACTTTTAATCTAATCGGTAGAATTATATCTAATCATACAAATCTCTTTCTTCTTCCATCCTTTACCATATATATTTTATTGCAAACAAACCCACAAGAAATATAAAATTAAGCAAACCCTCAACAACAGCATCGATCATTGGATCGGTTGAAGAGCAAAGCAGAGTGATGTTGAGGTACATGCATGTGTTTGATTAGCCGATGAGCAGAGAACCACTGCCGGTCAAAGTTCCAGCTAAAATGTAGTTTGCAGCCTCCGTCGGATGGAAACCGTCCCAGAAGACGTAATCTGATGCATTCGCACAGGTGCCCACAGAGTGTGGATTGCATAGTATTGACGTCTCTAGCAATCCTGTTCCACAGCAAGCCCTCCTTGCCTCCAAAAACCCTGTAAATTATGAAAACTAATCGATCAATATGCAATGAGTTTGGTTTCTTAATTACATCCTTCACGTTCCGCTAGCCAAAATAGCTAAAACGTTATTAGCAAAAAATTCTCAAAAATGTTCAACATTGATCCGACTAGTCAAAATAGATAAGGATTTGTTGAGCTGTTACCGTGCTCAGCAATGCATAACTTATATTAATTAAAGAAAAAAAAAATCAATTCTTTAAGAATAGTGAGACAATTTACAATAAACTCTTTAAAATTTATCTAAATTTAACTCTCAAAAATGTTTATCTACTTTAAAGAAATGTTATTTGTTTTATTGATAAAGTTAACTACTAAAAGTATTCAATGCACTAAATTCAAGTCGAAACAAGCCTTTTTAAAGCATTCAATGTATAAAGTAATTAACATTAAAAAATTTGTAGCATTCCCCTTTTGGCTCTTTAAATTTAAAGAGAGATTTTTACATATGTTAAATTTAACTATTGATTAGAGAGTTTTTTAAATGGTAGTTTTTGTGTGTTTTGTTAAAAATTTAGAAAAAAACAACAAAAACAAAAAACAAAACAAATTTAAAGAGCTCATTATAAGTGCTTTGAAAGTAGATAAAGAAATAATATTTTAAATTAAAGGATGTATAGCACGTGCTTTGAAAAAAGAGATATGTTACACATCATTTTGTTGTCTATATGCGATCCATCCATTCTTCAAATTAACCATTGAATATGTGGGTCTCATGCATCCAAGGTTTGATTTATAAAAAGCATGTACATAGATGTACAGCGGATGGATAGTAGAATGTTTTGTAGCATTTTTCTTGAAAAAATAAATAGCTAAAATAGAAAAATATGTGCTTCAACAAAATATGTGCTTTACCGGATGTGAATGCTCGTAGAGGCTCAGTGAGCTTGGCCAATGGCCATGCTGAAATGACTAGGCACTTTCTTTTAGGTCTCTAGGTGAAATTGCTTAGTTAGCTCATTTTACAACGTAGACCAACAACTCTTTTACAACTAACTTCTTAACATGTATTTGCATGTTAATTTGAATCACGTTAATTACTAAAACATATTTTCGCACCCTCTAATCACAACTAACGTATTTACATGTCAATTACAACTACGTTAACTACTAAAAGAATATTTTAACACCCTCTAATCACATGGTAACGGGAATTTAGATAAGTAATCCACGTACCATTTGCTGTAGGATCTGTGGAAAGATTTAAAAGAGGTTGGTAGATATCGAGGACAACCAATATGAGACCAGAAAGGTCATTTTGCAGCCTCTGAGAAGTGGCATTGAGCCTGTTGTTGAAGGAAATTGCATCTTCGTTTAACCTGCCCACACACTCATTGCCACCCAACCCAAATATTGTGATGGCTGCTGGCAGGCATCCAATTGGGGGCAGTGTTGACACTCCAATTCTCCTTGCTCCCAATGCATATAGCCTCTGTCATAAATGCTTGTTTAGCAACAACGAATTTATAGGATTTTCTGTCAAATCCTAACGGATGATGTAGAAATTACCAAAATGCTTCTATATTTTACCTTTTATTTTTATTTTTTAAAAAAAATTGTAATTTAAAGAAAATTTTGTAATTTTATAAAGTTTGCAAGTATATAAAGGTTATTTCATCGTTAGACGTTCTAATTTAATCTCAGACCCTAACGGAAGGGGTGAGATTGCAAAAAACTGAAAGTTGGATACCATAAATTGAGAGTTTTTAATTTTTAATTTTTGAAATGAATATTTACCAAATTTTCTTCTCAAAAGTTGATTCCCAAATTATGTGTCACTATCACTTGTGATTTATTATTTTGAAAAATGTGTCACACATCACTTGAAAACCAATTTTTGGTGAGAAGATTTGGTAAGTCTAGCACTTCTCAAATTTTATTTTATTTTTAAGGGGGAGGGGGGGAGATTGGAAAAGCAATTAAATTTCAAAGAAGTTAAATGAAGTTCTCCCTAAACATGAATGGTCCAAAAGCTAATTTTCATTGTCACGTTCGTATAATAGTCTACTAAATAGCTTTAATATTTTCTTAATGCTTACAAATAATATACATAAAAACCAATTTATTATTAGTTATAGACCGATCATGTGAACAATGTGAACATCAAAATATTCTGATAAAAGTAGTATTTATTCAAAAAAAAAAAATACACTAAAGAGGGAGACTCATATGTGGGTAGCATATAGCATATTGAATTACTGTATAACTAGTAATTAATCTATAATTGAGAAATAATGCAATGAGGAGGGACCTGAATGAAATTTGAATAGGATTGGATGAGAATTTCTGAGAAGCGATCAAAAGAATAGGCCACTTGGAGAAGAGGGTCAATGTAATAGTTCTGAAGAAAGTCACTGCTCCCAGCACTAAGAAGGTAGATTGCACCAGATATTATTGTTGAAGCATTTGATCTCCCTGTTATTTTCACCAACCTATGCTGATACTCCCTGTAGTACTCCACCTGCTGCCTTAATGGAATCGCATGCTACACCACCAAAATTTCACAACATATATCATATCATATGTTTATATATATATATATATATATAATAGGAGAAAACTTTACTAATCATCCAGGTCTGATCTTTCATCATTTTTACAAGTATACCCTTAAACTTTATAAAGTGTCAATTTAGTATATCCATCTTTCAATTTTTTTCAATTTTACTCGTCCATTAGAATTTTCCTTTAAAAAAGTTATGGGTATTTTAAGAATTTTGACACCTCTTCGTTAGGATTAATGAAAAATTCTAACAAATGGGTAAAATTGAAAAAAATTGAAAGATGAATACACTAAATTAATACTTTTTAAAATTTATGAATATGATTGCAAAAATAATGAAAAATGAGAGGTAATAAGTGAAGTTTTCCTATGAATTATGAGACACAATGTTTTTTTCTTGTTAATGTATTTACATATAGGTCGGCTGTAGCATCAAAATAACCAGAGGCAGCTGAAGCAAAGTTTGCACCGATCAAGAGGTTCTCTCCTGCGGCTTCCTTGCTTAGATAAGCCAGTGGATACGAAGGGAGGAACAGGGTATCAGCTGTAATTCAAAAAGAAACAGTAGAAAGTGTTAGAATATAAATCAAACAATTATAAAATTCATAGCATTCTTTTAAGATTAATAGTGATCTAATTTGGTATCAAAGCAGAGATTTTAAGTTTGAATATGCATCCGTCATTCAGTTCCTATCGCGTGCTTTCTTTTAAGATAAATAATAATTTAACGTGGTGTCAGAATAAAAAGTCTGAGTTCGAATCACGTGCTTTTTGAAAAATAAGCAGTGATTTCACGTAAAGCGTTACGATTAATATAGAGAAAGTATGAATTGGGAAGTTTGAGAAAAAAAAAATGAACCAGTGAAGTCTGAGGCAAGCTTTCCATTGCAGAACCTTCCGGTTGGCTTTCTAGTGACAAAGTCTCTTCCATAAGGAGGGAAGTTTGATTTTATGATGGTGAAGAGGTTGTTATTGTTACCAACATCAAAAACAGAGTCCCCAAATATGAACAATGCAGGAACTAGCTGCCCATCGGCAACAAATAGCCTAAGAACCAGAAGAAGAAGAAGAAGAAAGGAAGCCGAGAAAGATGTTGAAAGCCCCATAATTACGTATAATCTGATATCATCAACAGTGCTAGCTGTGTTTCTTTGCTAAAAGGAGAGAGAGATAGAAGTAACTGGTTGGAGACCAACCTTTAAACATTTAATCTTGGAATCGTCAAACACACACTAGTCACCAAGCCAACAAAGATGGTCGGTTGAGCAATCACTGTTCCAAGAAACATGACCCATTTTCTAGAAAAACCTTCGGCGTTTGAGAAAGTTCAGGGAAGAAATTAAAAATAAAAAATGGTCAAAATGAGTTTTTGAAAAAAATAAATTTCGTTTGAATTGATCGGTGGCGTGCCCCTTTAACTGTCGCTCTCTCCAAGAAAGCCTTAATCTATAGGTTTTTTTTTTTTTTTTTTTTTTTTTTCCTATGGATAAATATTTCTTGAGTTCCTATAATTCCGCTTCTAAAAAATTGGCACTTAACCCGTAACATGTAAGAAATACATTTTTTTTTAATACTGTATGCTTCTCATATATATGCTTTCTTTTTAATAGCATTAATAAAAAAAAAAAATGTATTTCTCACATATTTAAAAGACATACGTACCCTTCAGAAAACAGATCTGAGAGGAGGAGGAAGCAGATCTGCTCCCTCCTCCTCACCATTTCCATTTCTACTCCTCGCTCCTACTCTCTCCCTCCCATTTTGGTTTTTATTTTGTTTGTAGGTGTTCTCTGACCAGATCAGTAATTTTGGCATCTTCGCTATGCATATGTCCATCTACGTCCGTACTGTACGGTTCATCTTCTCCATGGCCGCTACTGCTGTTTGCTGGTTGTGTTTTTGTTTTGAATAAGTCTTTTCTTTTCTTTAGATTTGTCATCATGAGAGATCTATGAAATGAAGGTTAGTCAAGTGTGAGAGGTTATTTCTCACGGCCTGAATAGGTCGATGTGAGGGGTTATCTTTCACGGCCGGTTTAAATAATTTTTTTAGGATATTTGACTGTCATTATCTTAGATCTAGTATACTCGTAGCAGATCTGCTCTTTTAACTATTTTTGTACATGGGTTAGTGGAAGATGAAAGTCATAAATAACACTTTATTGTAATAATTTTGTTTGTATCTATGACTATTTAATCTCATAACGTGCGGCTATGATTTTGTAGAGCTTTATACTTTGTAATGTAATAACTTTATACTCGTAATCTTTGATCAATAAAATACTCAAATTTTTAGTTCAAAATATAAAATAAATTAAAAGACATATGTAACTTTTTAGAGACCGAGTTGTATGAGTTCTAAATTTCTACTAAGTATTTGTAAAATATTTCAGTCAATTTCTTATTACTCCATAAAAGCATTTTTTTTTTTTTTTTCATGTTTTACTTTATGGGACTATTAGACTAGCAATTCTAAAAGTTTTTTTTGTGTCCCTTAAAAAATAAATAATTTTTAAAATCATCATTAAATCAAAATTTAATAATGATTTATCATTCACTCATTTATAGCTTCCAATAAGAGATTTACACGTCACCACAAAATATCATGAACATAAAAATACGGGATCTTTGAATAACTTTTCTCCATTCTTTTTTCTCAACCCGCGCCTTTATCCTCTCATATATGTAATATTAATTTCTTTCTCATTTTCTTTATTATATGGATACTTTTTTATTGGTTTGTAAAATCCTGATGTTGCTACTTTCATGAGGACAGAGCCGCCGGTTGAGGAAAAAGAATGGAGAAGAAGATCTAAAAGGAATTATATATCTCTCACCAATGAGTAATATTCAAATGAAAGACTCATTTTTTTTTTTAAAAAAAAAAAAAATTCTTTCTTTAAATTGATGTAGCTTTTAAATTTATCATTAAATCAAAATTCAAGGAGGGCATGAGTGATTGAAGATATAGAGTTTGTTTGGCACTGTAATTTTGCATACCAAAAGTGTGATTTTAAACCAAATCACAGAAAATATATCGTTTGAAAATACGTTTTCAAAAAATTGTGATTTATAAAAATAAAATAAAAAAATATAATAATAATAATAATAATAATAATAATAATAATCTGTATTTTTCAGGAAGTGGGTTTTTAAAAACACGCAATTTTAAAAGATAAACAGCAATTTTAAAGGCCAAACAGTAATTTTACTAAACGTTTAACTACATTTTTAAAAATCGTATTTTTAAATGGCACATTTTTAACTCGCAAACCCTAAGAAAGAAAAAAGAGAGGATAAACAAATATCCATAAGAAAAATGGGTGTTAATTTCCTAATACATTCAGTTGGAGTATCGTAATGAAGTATGTTTGAGCTGTCCTAGCTTCTATGACACTGTCCCCAAAATTCATAATGATGTCTTAACCCAAATAAAAAGAGATAAACTTCTTGAACTTGAATTCTTGACCTTTTGTATTTTTATATTTACTTGTGCAGTAGCTCTCCAATCACTGTCAAGGAAAAAAAAAAACCTGTCTACAAAATGCTAAGGTATGAAACATGATGTCCTTTTGTTTGAAAGGATTATCATTCCTTATGGGTAATGGTTTACTGTGATTTCGTGTTCAATTATCTTTTTGTGTTGGTTGATGTTGCCTTCCTCCTAATCTGGTGTTAAAACTTTTTTTTTTTTTTTTTTGTTGACTTAAAAGTATAGCTTAGTATGAATATATGGTCATACTTCTTCAATTATTAGAAAGTTATAATCATTGAGCCAATAATATGACCAAAATATATGTTTGGATTGGATCCAACAACAATTAGTTGCCCAAATTGACTCACATGTCCAAATAATTAAGTAACCAAACCGACCAAAATTTATTTAGAGGGAGTGACGTTACTTCTATTACAGACTTTACAGTTAGTTCAATCGTGACATGCATGTTGCCAAAAGATACAATTTCTTGTTTTTTTTCACCAAAATGATGAAGGCGGGCTATTGTAAATAATGTACTCCAACTCTCCGAGTCTTGTATGGTAGTTGAAACACCTACACTCTGAAAGAATAATGTTATATTCCAGACAAATATCCTCATTCCATCTTCCAAAGCTGATGTGGCGTGGTCCCTCAACCAAAAAACTCATTTTCGTCCGAAAAATAATATTTGACGACCCCATGACACAACTATTAACCATCTTTGCATTTTTTTTTTTTTAGTTTTAAATTTTTATTATTATTATTATTATTTAAATAATAATAATAATAATAATAATAATAATAATAAAACAACCATAAAACCAAACCCCAACCCATTTAAATGGTTTTCTGGTTTTTTTTTTTAATAAAAAAATAAAAGTAACAAAAAAGTTAAAGGTGGTCAATAGTTGTGTTATGGGGTGACCAAATATCATTTCTCTTTTCGTCCAATAAATGTTGTAGGAATCGAGAAATGATTGTTCAATAACTCTTAACAAAACTCTTGTCCAACTTTGCTTACTTGACAATTTAATTTAATTTTTTTTTTTTTTCAAAAAACGATGAAACCACTATAGGGAAAATGCTAAGTCATTTTCTTGAAATTTTTTTTTTTTTTAAAAAAAAAAATAAAAATAAATAACTGCCACATAGGCAAAGTTTGACAAGAATTGTGTCAAGAATTGTTCAACAATAATTTCTTATAGGAATCACACCACATCAACTTTAGGGGATAAAAAGGAAATACTTATCCGGTATATAACATTACTCCACTCAAAAGGCCTAAATTCACTTGAGCCTATTTTGCTGAGAGTGTCCTAAATTGAAAATTAAGTTGGACGGTCTAAAATTACAACTCATGTGACTTGGACCATATCCCTCGATAGCCTTGAATTCCCTTCCACTTAACCAATTGAAAACCAATTGGGAAGTTGACAGAGCATCAGCTAGGTCATGGGCAGATGCATATAGGAGTACAAAAGGTTAAAGATTATCAACACTTTCAAGAGTTCATCACTTCATATATGTTTCTCCACAGAAATGGTTCTTTTAACATTTTTCAAGAAAACCATGAAGTAGCATCTGCAATTCCTTGAAGCCAGTTAACGGCACTCTAGGCTGAGGTATCACTTGGTTAATTTTGTAGATAGACATTTTGAGTTGAGATTATATATACTTGAATTTATAGCCCAGTTGATGATTTGTATACGAGATCCAAGTGCTATTTATGACCACCGCAATTAATCATTTACAGAGTGGGGTCACCCGTTGCAGGTATCACTAGGTTGAGTGATGTCACCTAGGGGTCGGATCTGATCAATCAACTAGTGAATATCGCGCTATGTTTAATGCGTTGGGCACCGGGATTGCATCAAAAGTCTTATGAGACGAGCAAACCTTACCATAAGAGAGTTAAGAGTACAGATAGTCATATGGAAGAGAGTTAGGACCCCTTGTTATATACTTACTTAAAAATATACATGAGTACGTCTGCATGATTTTTTTGTTTACTCGCATGATTTGCAAAGAAATGGTTCACCTCATAAAATGCTTTCCCACATGGTTTACTTACTAAGCTGTAGACCTATGTTTTCCACTTGAAGAAGAGGAATTACTGGCTGAGCAAGAAGATTTGGAGGTAGACGTGACTACTTAGGGCCCTAGGCAACTTATGATGCATTATGATGTCTGTAATAGGGTTGTGATGAATTCTAATTTGACTTAGACTTTGATGAACTGTACTAATTGGACTCATTTCGGTGGCTGTGCACTTAAGATAGGAATTTGGATTGCTATTATGTTTATGAATTTATGTTTGTTGATGTTCTTTAGCTGCTCTGGTTAATTTATTCATGGTAGTAGCTTCTATCAAATGAAAAATAAAAAATAAAAATTATATATATATACACACACACACAACATTGCGAAGGAGATTCCCTCTCGTTAATCTTGGCTATCAAGGAAGCCTCACTCTTCACAGATTGGATCATATCTCCCATTCTTTCGGGCATTAACCAGAAACTGCTTATGTTTCCTAGCTAGTTAGCTTTAAAAATTTTGAGATGTGTCAGTTTCAGGACATACCAAGTTACTGAATGGGCCACTTCTTACGAAGTATTTAGAAGCCTACCTCTTCACTTCCATTCAAATTAAGAGTGAAAAAGATTCCGTTGGAAATCCTTTTTCCTTTGTATTGCAAAGAAAAACAAAAAAGGAGGGGGAGGAGAAAAAAAAGGGAAACCTCTTCTTCTTCCTCCTCCTCCTCCTCGGCTTCTCACGGCGGAGATGGAAAAACACTCGCTAAGGGTAAACAAAGATTCTCTCACACAGAAAAGAAGAGAGAAGAACAAAAAAATAAAAAAATAAAAAACAAACAAATAATAGAAAATCACTTATGGAACAATATGATGTCCAATGAGAAGATGGAAGTGTGCACAAATCTTTCTTTTGAAAGCAGAACGCATACACAAATCCGGAGCTATAAGTATAAAGAAATTATTTTCCTATATCTCTTATACATTTCTCATACATTTATTTTTTAAATTAATCATTGAATCTATAGGACCCACATGTGAACCCTACAAATTCAATGGTTGATTTAGAGAAAAGATGTATGGAAGATGTATAAAATTGTATATGTAACATGTCTCATAAGTATATATCATACATTGTATTTCAAGTAAAGCTCACAAATATTACATGCTAAGCACCAAGTCGGTCTTCCTCTTAAGCTCCATCTTAATTGCATCATTCCATATATAAGACTAGACCGCCAGACGAACCAGCTTTATTTTTTCATTCTTATCACAGAATTTTTTTCTTGATGATTTCATTCCTTGGTGCCTTTTCTTTATACAGAAGCTCAGATTTATTCAAGAGACAAACAGTAGCACCCTTTTAAAGCAGGACAAGGATACTTTTCATTTTATGGTTAGGATTTAAAGTGGGTGTCTATGAAGGTATACATGATACTATATTATTAAAAAAAATTAAAAGACGTAACAATATTGATATCATATACATCATTAGATGCACCAGTTTGAAATCATGACCATAAAATGAAGACGTGACACCTACGAGGGCATCAGTAATGGCAAAGCTTCATCGCCTGTTTCAAATGCATAATCATATCCTAGCCTATTGGCCAAAGCCTTGAATTCATCCATCTCAGAGCTCACAACTTGGAGACCCATTAATACATTTCCACCACTCTCACCCTGGCAAAGAGGCAAAACACAATGTAACCCTTACCAATAAGCTCAAACTGAAAAATAATTTCTTTAGGTTATTCTTCCATATAAATTATAGCAAAAAACGAGGACAGTTTAAGGCCGAAAAAAAAAAAATATATATATATATATATATATATATCATTTTCAAGAAAATTATCAAAAATATATTTGGCTTTTGCATAAATGGGAATTCAATGGGCTAGTAGAAAATTAAGCAAAACCTGTCCTCGGTAATTGAGCATGCTAATATTCCAACGGCCTCTGAAGGCATCTAGTAATTTCATCAGAGCACCTGGCCTATCTGGGATGACAAACCGACAAAGAATCTCATTCTCAATGCTTGATCGATCACCCGCCTGAAAAATATCCAAAAAGGGTGGAATCATAACCAGTACCTATTTAATGACAAACTTAAGATGAAAGAAACAGAGGAAGGGAAAAGAAAAAAGAAGAAATATTTTCTATTAACCGCACAATCTTTGAATATGCATTATTTCATAAAATTTTCTCTTTGTATATTTCTAACACTTGCATTATTGCATTACAAAGGAAAGTCATATGAAATTAAAGCTATGGAATCTTATAAGAGGTCAATCTTCTAGTCCTCTCAATAATTCTATTCTTCTTCTATAACTTATTGACAACTAAGTTAAAAGAAATATGAGCATTGTTATAATACTAATTAAATGATTAAATTTACAATTTTCTATCAGTTTAAACTTTTGGGATAACTGGTGATTTATTATGAATTAGAGCAGATATCTTGATTTATACAGCATTCGAACGTGTTAGATTAAAGTACATGATTTTTAGATTTGATGTTCAAATTATCTTCAAACAAGGTTCGAGGAAAACTCTTTGGTATAAACTTTTTCAACTTACCATTTGAATCATGTATCAAACAGGCTTCAAATGATGCTCTAGATTTTGCAATTTTTAGTTTACCCTTCAAACCATTATCAAACATGATTTGAAGAAAGAGTTCAACATTGGGACGAAAGTAGTACCGTTCAAACACCCATGTATAGAGTCTGAAAACTAAATCTTTTTAAGCTAAAAACGTCACCATCCATATAATGCCTAAGGTGAATGTACTAGGTTTCTATGTCATTTACCTCTCTAAAAATTTTTTTTTATAAGTAAATGCAAATTTTATAAATAACAGTATAAGGTGCTCCCTAGTACACACGAAGTACACGAGAAACAAACACATCAACACCGACCCGCCCCAAATAACACCCACAAAACAAACCAAGTTTGAGGCGATGTCTTTCGACTGATGTGTTAACTCTTCATTAACAAGTGACATAACTCATTTAAACTAAACTTAGTGTTTTTGTCCACAGAATGTGCCAAAACAGAGTAGGTTAACAAAACCAACAATAATATTTGTTTGAGGATGATTGTCATAAAAAACAAAATGATGATCTTAGTTTCAGAAAATCCAGTGGCAGCAACGCTAAGAATAGAATTGGCAATTGCACATAGAAAAAGTATTTGTTGGCATACCAGTTGACAAAACTCTTTGATATTTTCCCGGTTCTCTGGAACAAATGTAGCAAGGACAGACTTACGCCGCCTACCATCATCAGCAAGTTGGGATACCAACCTTAATCCATCAAAGTTCATGTTCGCTCCACTGGTTATTGCTACAACATTTTCACCTTTCAGTCCATAATATTTGCAATATGACTCGGCTCCAGCAATGGCAAGGGCCCCCGCCGGTTCAAGCACGGCTCGCTTTTCCTCAAACATGTCCTGCAGTAAAAAGTCCAATTACAATTTTAGCACTCAAAAGTACTATAATGTCTTGCCAAAGTTCCGCATAAAGAATCAGAATGCTTAGTTAGCCACTCTTTTCTTTCTTTCTTTTTCTGGATGTGGAAAGCCAAAAATGACTCCATATTATATGAATAAGCAGGTCAAATTACAAATTAAAGTGTGATATACTGTAAGCATATAAATCTTTCTAGTGCCATATTCTAACTAAAATATAAGGGTCCGCGATTTTCTTAAATGAATCAGATGTAGTCTAGCACTCTAGCATGTACATTTTATTCTATATTTTTATCCTTGAGAGAAAAAAAAATTCTTCGTTTCATTGGCTTTAAGAGAAATATTGAGAATATTAGTCGAATCAATTGTTTACTCCGGCAGTTTTGAAACAGAAATTTGAGAATAAGAGGATCCAAAGCTTGCAAAGAAACCAACTATATATACACATAAGTAATGAAATGGAATGCACTTCGATGAAAAACAAGATAAAATTAGGAAAGGAGGACACTGATAAACTAGATAAGTAGCGACTCAGCAAGTAACCTTTTTCTTCTTAATTCTTACTCCTGGTTGTTGTATAAGTCATCTTGTCAAGTAGTATTAACCATTGAACAGTAAAATATTGTTCCAGAAGCAAGCCACAAAGTACACAGCAATTCTTATGAGTTGCGCTCAACAATTGTTTGGGCCTCATCATGTACTAGGCAAGTATTGCATGTTCAACTTGCATTTTGAAACCTTGAATTTGGTTTAGGTATAGTTTAGGTCTATATATAGGGAAACATTTACCCGCTCTAACTACTACCCTATTTGCAATGTTCCCCCAATATTTCAATTTTTGCAATGTCCTCTTAACCTATCATTGAGGTTGCAATGTCCATTTCCATTAGGATTTTCTATTAAATTCTAATAAAGGGGTCATCACGTGCATGTCACGTGCTATTTTTTTACTAGACTGGCCATTATAACCCCATAAAGTTTACGAAAATACAACTATACCCTTAATAGAGCTAACTCATGACCCACGGCCAATTGTAATATGCCATGACCAACAACCAATGTTTTTTTTTTTTTTTTTTGCTTTTTTCATTTTTTCCTGAATATATAAATAAATATATATTTTTTTTCATTTTCTGATTTTTTTTTTTCCTTATTTTTTGTCTTTTTCTGAATTGTTTATCTTATTTACACTATTTTTGTCATTTTGGGTCCTGTGAAATGACCATTATACGAAAAATCCTAACGGAATGAAACATTCCAACCCCAATTGTAAATTGGGGAACATTGCAAAAATTAAAACATTGGGAGAACATTACAAATAAAGGAGTTAGGGATTAAGATCCACTACAATTAGGCTGCCTGAATTTCACATAGGAAATGACTATTGGACTCACCTACCTTGGACAAGTGGGCTTAACACCCTAGGCTGCCCGGAGTAGGTGAGCCCCACATCCTACTATCTTAAGCTGCCTGAATTTCTATGAATTTCGGACATCCAAACTGTAGTACATCCTCATCTAGTAAAAAGAGGAGAGTAAATATTGTTTCCATATATATATATATATATATATATACCATTTCACCAACAGTAAAAGGAAACACCTGAGACCATTCCGTGTACGGTAAAATCAAAGGCCTCTGTGATGCAAAGCTTCCGAGCTAAGAGTATGAAGAGAGTCTCACCTTTATTGATGCACAGATAGCATCTTGGCTGACAAGAACTACTCCATCAATGAGCTCTGTGCATAATCGAAGAGTTTCTTTTCCAACCACTTCCACAGCTACCCCATCTGCAAATCTTCCTATTTTATCTAGCATAATTCTCTGCTGATGATATAAAGATAGTGCCATTGAGTTTGCATCATATGGCTCCACCCCAATGATCTTGACCTACATGATAGATGTATACTGGTAGTGCTGATTATGGTTTTACCCAAATCTAACCCGAAGATGTACACAATGTGGCTAAAATAAATATTGTGAGATGCAAAGCACAGAAAGTGGGACAAAAAACTGAATAAATAAGAGGGAAAATTGTAAATTAGTCTATGGAGTTTGAGATTGTGACAAATAACTCCTTGTGGTATTACTGGTGTAATAAATAACTCCCTCCATACAAATTCCGGTCATTTTTCCATGAGGGTCATTATGAAATTACACATTTACCCTAAAAAAAATTATTAAAAAAAAAGCTGGCGCTTATTTGCGGGCGGGCGGGGGTTTGCCATCCCACCTAATCTGGGGTGGCCAAACCACCCCCAAGGCCATAGGGTGGTTCAGCCACACCCTCTAGCTGGCCTGGGGGTGGCCAAACCACCACCATAGCTAGCATCATCCATTTTCCTTTTTTCCTCTTTTTATTTTTATACTTTTTTTTTAGGATAAATGTGTAACTTCATCATGGCCCCAATGGAAAAATAGCTGAAAATTGTACGAAGAGAGTTATTTGTTACAGAGACATACCATAAGAAGTTGTTTGTCGCTTTTGAAACTATAGAGAGCAATTTGTTACTAACCTCAGACCCAGGGATCAATTTTACAATTTTCCCTAAATAAAACAGTGGGACTCCAAGAATTTTTTTTTTTTTTGTTGATACCTCATAAACACGCTACACCTAATCAACAAATAAAAAAAAAAAATAGAATTATAGAGAAAGATAGATGGGATTTCAGTCCAGCTTGGACGAGATTTGGAGTAGAATACAGTTCATTTGACTTAACTCACACTCCGATTGAATCACACTATCAAAAAGATATATGAATCATCAAATTAATTTCACACTATATATTACCAGCCTCCTACTTATTAGTCATCGTACTTGATATTATTATTACATCCATTATCCATAGAATAAAAAGCTTTCTAATCTGTACACCCAAATTCTTAAAGCATAGCAGAAAACTTGAGACAGTCCATATGCTAAATTCCGGTAATACTTTCTTTTCTTCCAACACTTAAGATATCATTGCATCCATAAGGCATCTTAAAGAAATTTTTCCTTAAAAAACATTTCTTATTCAAAAAGGTTCAATAAGGACAGGTTCTCATGAGGCCCTTATTGCCATGCATGTCTATGTCTGAATACAGCTTCGATAACAACCGTACCTTCAAAACAATGCGCTCAAATCTCCTAAACTTGAAGAATAATTTTGATGACTTAAAGTCTTAAACAGCTAAGCTAAACCCAGAAAGATGTAATATATATTCAGTTTGTATATCATTTAAACCCAATTAGTTGTTTGTATACTTTCTCTGGCGTGCCAATGAAGTCAGAAATTCACATACCCCAGGATAAACTGTCTTCACATAGGCAGAAATTCCAGCTATTAGCCCGCCACCTCCAACAGGCACAAAGATTGCATGCAATGGAGCAGGCATTTGACGCACGATCTCCATTCCTACAGTCCCCTGCCCTGCTATGATATCTGGGTGATCAAAACCAGGTACAAACGTTAGACCTTCTTCTCTGGCCCGCTTTCTGGAATACTCTTGTGCTTGTTCATAGGACTCGCCAACAAGCACAACTGTAGCACCTAACCTCTCCACTGCCTTCAGCTAAACAAATGTGTAATACCAAGACAACATAATGAGACAAAAACAAAAGCTTTTATCACAAGGATTGTGATGTAGGGAAAAGGCTATCAAACTTTGATTTCAGGAGTTGCAACAGGCATGGCGACCACTGCATCACAGCCTAGCTTTTGGGCAGATAATGCAACTCCTTGGGCATGGTTCCCTGCTGATGAACAAATAACTCCCCTATCCAACTGCTCCCTTGAAAGCTTGGCCATCATGTTATAAGCTCCTCGCAGCTTGAAGGAGAATACCTAGCAGTTTGAAGACATTAAAAAAGGGTTTGGAAAAACTGTTCTCGATCCGTTCTTGAAATGTGGAAGACAAAGAAGTACAAAGAGCATTTCCTGAGAATGAACCCTTCTGAAAAAAAAAAAAAAATCCAGTTTACAGGAACATTAATCTATCTGTTGAGATTAAATTGTGATCAAATTCCTGTGTGAAAGACAATTTTCAAGAATCCATTTCTGACTCACAAATCAGCAGGCAAGAAGCAAAATGTTTGAGATATTGTTAGAAGTATTGAGACACACAGCAGTTCAGTTCTCGCAGTTTGCCAATTCTTCGTCAGTTGATCTTCCTTCATCGATTCAGCTCCCGGCGCCATCTCCGCCATTGTTGGTGCCTCGATCTGAATTGGCTTCTCAGCAACCTGAGCCCTTTGCACTCTCCTTCTGACAGCCCAGTCACTCTCCTCTGGCCCGACAGCACCCACCCAATGACCTACTCGCTCAATGAATAACGTTTTTCGGCCCGAGAGACATAATGATGGTCGCATTCTTTATCAGCCCCCTCGGGCTCTTACTACTAATTTGGGCCCTTGCAACTTTGAGCCTTGACCGGCGACCCGCCATGGCATCAGAATTTACAGCCCTTACGAAAAAACAGCACTTTGAATCTGGTTTTACCTGGGCCCGTGTCGAGCCGAATTAAGTATTGAATATTTAATACTCGATTCATTTAATTATTTTTTGAACATCTGCAAAGCTCAAGCCTATTATCGAGCTAGATAATCTATTTTCTGTTCATTTACTTTTTGAATGGAAGTTACTCAATTACCTTATTCATTCTATAAATAAAGTAAATATTTTGATCTTTATTTTTTTGTAAGTTAATACTAATTATTTATTATTTAATTATTGTTAAAATTTATTATTTGAGTAATTTGATAAATTAACTCAAATCTTAAACAATCTAGTTATTGGGAAAATATCCCGACTTGCCAGATATGGGTCGAGTCCAATATCCCCCAAGCTCACCAACAGTTAAGGTACGGATCAAATCGGCTGGGGTATGGATCAGATCAGTTGGGCCAATCAACATCTAGGCCCAACAGCTCATAATGATAAACTACAGAATCCAACTCATCCAGAATTGGTAAAATACCGAACCACCGAAAATTGCAGTATGCACGCCATGAACATCGAACCATAAGGAAAGAAGCTTCCCTCAACAAAACTCTTAGTCCAAAACAATCTCTATCATATATAGAGTGTTTGAATTCCAATACAAGCCCTCTAAGCCCGACATGTGGCCTAATGAAAAGAGGATTACTCTTGCTACTCCGCCTATAAATACCTTATTAATACACAAAGATTGCTCTCTGTTATTCTAAAAATCTCGTAATCAAGCTGACACTAATTTAAGTGTCGAAGTGTGATTGTCGGGCTCCCCGACACAGTTTTCTTTTTTTTGCAGGTTGAAGGCATGTCACAAGACAGGAATCTATTCTAACACTAATCTCAAATTTATATGTACGTTTATCGTATAGTATATATAAATATACATTCATTACACACATACATACACATATTTAAATCAAGACTTACAATAATAATAATTCAAGTTATATCTATTACATCATTAAAAAATAAAATAAAAAAATCATTTTAACCTCTTCTCAATACACACTTAGAAATAATATCAAAAAAATAATAAAGATAAAGTTATTTGAGTTTATACTAAATGAACCTAAATTCTTATTCAAACTCGATTCGTTTAATAAACAAACCGATCAAATACAGAGCCCAAGATTCTTGTTTATTTATAGAACTAATGTAGGGGTTGTAATTTGGAAATGCATTTTCTGTATGTAATTTTTTTTTTATCAAAATTTTGAAAAACAAAATATAATACAACAATCGAGACTGACTCATGACACTTTGAAAAAAAAAAAAAAAAAACTTACGTACTCCAGGTTGAAGGTCCTCTCTCTTGAGCCAAAAATGAACACCAAGCCTCTCAGAAAGCTTGGAAGCATAGTCCAATGGCGTCTCCACGGCGACATCATAAACCTTAGATGACAATATCTTCGTCAAGTAAGTGGTGGCATTGTGAACCCCGTCCCCACCCTTCCCAGCTGGCGCCGCCTTCTTTTCCGGCACAACACCGAGGAAGCCACTCTCATACACCAACGACGCAGACGACACTTTCATCAACTCGGGCGGCGTCGTATTAAGAGAATCGAGTCTTGAGGGCTTGTGGAAGATCTGCTCCTTTGGGTTTGTCAATGTTGCAGTAATAATGGATGGTTGGTTTTTGTTCGACTTCTTCGGTGTGTTCAGGGTCAGGGTCCTGATTGGTGGGAAGGCTGAGTGCTGTGTTGTGGTGCGAAACAGCGGAGTGGGTGAAGCGACGAAGCAGAGAGCTTCCATTCTCAGAGAGAGAGAGAGAGATGACTAGTGAAAGACATACATCACACGTATATATATATATATATATATATATATAACTCTCTCGTATATTAATGTCAATACATATTATAAACTTGTGATGAGTAGATAAAATCTAGGAATATAAATATATAGAATGAGATTAATTATAATTTATAACATTTCAAAATTAAAACGACTATCTTGACGTATACAACTTGTTATCTTGCTGTGATCAATCGTTATTTAATTAGCTTCAGCAAGTGATAACTATGCGCATGGCTGCAGGTCTTTATCTTTACTAGCTTGCTCTAGTTGAGTCCCATTTGATTGCTACATCTTATCATGATAATGTATATATATAGATTATGCAATGACTCATATCCATTTCATTTTTATTATTTTTTTTAATTAATAGAGAGGGCTCAACTACTAATAGTCAATTTAAAAAGGGCAGTTTACCAAAATCGCCTGGAAGGCACGACCAGAATTTGAAGGGCGACTTATAAGACAAATTCAAATTTTTATGGTTTGATCAGCACAATAATCAACCAAAGTAATCGAGAGACAACCCCTGTGACGTCCCACATCGCCTGGGAATGAGGATGTGCTTATATGTATAAATGCACCCTATATGACACAACGCGTTTTAAAGCCGTGATGGCCATGAACCGATCAGAACTCCGCAGTTAAGCGTGCTGCTGCGAGAGCAATCCCAGGATGGGTGACCTCCTGGGAAGTTCTGTTTGGGGAGCCAAAAGCGGAAAATATTGTGTCATTGGGGGTGGATCGTTACAAATGGTATCAGAGCCATTGCCCAGCCTGAGATGGTGGGAGCGTGAACAAGCCCAAAGAGGGTTGCCGGCGGGCACTTGCTGGGATGCCAAGAATGGGGGGATCCCATGAGGGTCGCCAGCGAGGACGCTGGGTCCCAAGGGGGGGTGATTGTGACGTCCCACATCGCCTGGGAATGAGGATGTGCTTATATGTATAAATGCACCCTATATGACACAACGCGTTTTAAAGCCGTGATGGCCATGAACCGATCAGAACTCCGCAGTTAAGCGTGCTGCTGCGAGAGCAATCTCAGGATGGGTGACCTCCTGGGAAGTTCTGTTTGGGGAGCCAAAAGCGGAAAATATTGTGTCATTGGGGGTGGATCGTTACAACCCCTTCAAGAAAGGTCACCTATCGAAAATCACTAGAGCAAAGGGCCTTTTAGGCTGATAGACTACGATCAGAATCCAAAAAGCCAACAAGATTACAAACCAAAAGCAAAGACCTGGACGAACTGTTTCTTAAATGCAACTCCAAGCAGCCAATCAAAGATCCCGCTAGTTCAACTAATGACCTGCTAACGCCATACACCTCATCCTCCCACATTGTAACAACCCACTCCAATAATACAATATTGTCCGCTTTTGGCTCTTCCAAACCAAACTTTTTAAGAGGTCACCCATCATGGTACTACTCTCACAGAAGCACGTTTAACTGCAGAGTTCTGATAGGTTCATGGTCATCACGGCTTTAAAACGCGTTGTATCAAGAATTGTGTGTTTATACATATAAGCACATCCTCATTCTCAGACGATATGGGACGTCACACACGTGCACCCTTCTAACAAACCTATGGAGAATCTCTTAGTCAGTAACGAATTACTAGTGAGAGGTCCTAAAACCCTAGGAAAAAGGATGGGAGATGAGGGCATATAAAAAGGACTGGAGTATTCGCCGAGGTATGCCTTTTTACCCTTCCATTACTCTACCTAAATTTTTTCATGCCTTCCAAATACTAAATTTAGCGACGGAGGGTACGGCTCCTTCCCTGACTGGCATCGTACGGCCACTGTATATGTGTGTGTTCTGATTTCTCTATTTTGTATTATTTGGATTGGATTTGAAATTGTACACACGGACATATAGTATGATTCTCCCAATCTCATCCTCCCAATTTCACTTTTTCAATTGTCTTCAAGAAGTAGCTCAATTGGTTAGGGACCACGCCTCGATCATGAAGCAGAGATCACTAGTTCGAATCCTCTCTCCCCCTCAAAAAAATTTTAAAAATAAAAAATAAACTTTAGTTTTTCAATCGGTCTCTACGAGGATTTCCAAATGTTGTTATAAGCTTAATTAGCATAGACAAGGCTCCTAATTAAATACAATCAACGGCAAAATAGATTTCAGCGTCAAGTCATGATGCATATATATGCCTCTTCCCAATGCTGCTGCTAATTAGTCTTTCAATTATTAAAATACTAATTAACTCTACGAATTAAAAAATAAAATGGATTATACTCTGCATATCCATTTTGTTAAGCAATTGCAATTGAATTTTATTGGTTGATATGGATTTTGTTGGCTCAGATCGACATTGACGCCCAACTTTGAGTTAAACAATGCTTTTACGGAGTAATCTTCGGCCACTGTTTTGTCACCCTATCTATCTTTTTCGATTAATAAAAAATTCATAAGAAAATGTTACAAATTTATATGGAAAACTTTATTTAACCTCAAAAACTTCCATCACTTTTACAATTACTCCCCCTTAATAAATAAATAAAATAATAATAATAAAATTAAAAAAAAAAAAAAAAAAAAATCTAAAACTCTCAGTTTAGTATATTGAACTTTTTTTTAAAAAAAAAAAAAAAACTCAATCTCATCCCTCTATTAGAATTTTCTTTTAAATCCTAATTGAGGCCATTGAAACTCTTAAAATACACTTTTTTTTTTTTTTTTAAAAAAAAAGAAAGATAAAAAAAAAGGAGTGAATGGTTTGATTTAAGGGTAATTTTGTAATTTTATAAATTTTACAAGGGTATAAGGGTCATTTTATCCTTTGACCGTCCGATTTAACCCCAAATCCTAACGGAAGGGGTGAGATTGCCAAAAAAAAAAAAAAAAAAAAGAGAGAATTTTTCAATTTCTTGAAATAAAATTTGAGAGAGTGGGACTTTTGTTGGCCGGTTAGCTAGGCTGCACTCCATTGGTATAAAAAAATAGAAAGTCAAGTAATTTAATTGCAACCAACTAGATCGTTATTAAGTATAAAATTTATTGAATATAGCATTATATTATTCAACTCAAATCATATTTGTATACTTCAACAAAATATATATATATATATAGTTTTTCCAATTTAGAAGGTTTTATCAAAAAGTATATATACAAAATTAAATGGTTGAAAGGTATAATATATTTAATATGAACTTTTATTACAATGCTTATGGAGTATTATTAGATTACATGATGCGATAGATTCTGTTTTTTCTTGTTAATAATAATCACATTAAAAGAGTAAAAAGTAATGGATTAACCGTTAATTTTCTAGTGACCGAGAAGAGCTAGGCTCATTTAATTTGGTGAGAGTTTTGATTGTATTTTCTTTATGGTCAAGCCAAAAGTTTTAAATAACAAATCTTTTTGAACCATACTTACATTTAGGGGTGTTAGATGAGTTCAGCTATTCGTAAACTTGGCTCAGTTCGGTTAAACTCGATTTGGTCCGGTGTAAATCCTACAAATTTAATAATTAATTTTCGAAATCGGAAAATTGAAAAATGATAAGAGAATACATCAAATTATTTCTCACAAAATTTTGTTTAGGGGGAAAAAGGAGAGATCTTGCTTAATTGAACAAGTAAAGTGATGGAGGCCGGCAAGAGTGCATGGATAGACAAGCCAAACAGGAGGTTGCCCTTGGCATATATATATATATATATATAAGGCATCTTTTCAATCACGGTGGAATAATTCCTGTCAAAAATCTATTGGCCAATAGATATTTTAGTTTGAGCTGACTTTTTTTTTTTAATAAAAAAAAATGGCAAAAAAGAAAATCCTAAACTCCTTTTTTTCACACTATGACACCCACGATGGATTGAAACCAAACCTTTGTTTTTTAAAGAAAATTGAAGGAGATGTGATTGAACCTCTGACGTGGATCCCATAGGACAAAATTGAATGAGGTATGATTGGAATTTTTTTTTTCTTCTTAATTTTGAGAAGTATTTGAATTTTTTTATTTTTTTATTTTTTACTATTTAGTATTCGATGACTGTCATATAATTAAAATTATTTTTACTACTAAATTAATAAGTTATGACAGTCGTATTTAATTTATTAAATAAAATTACCGTTTTTTTTAACCTATTAAGTCAATGAGCTACATAATGAGATAAGTTAATTAGATAACTGAAAGATAAGATAAATCTCGGGATTAAAAAAAAAAATGATAATCTAAGGATATAGTTGACTTACTACTAGATCGATTGGTCTGGATGCCCACAGGCCACATATCATTTACCACACAAATCCAGTATTTTCTGAGTAATCACAAGTGCCAACTTGATATATACGGCCTACTAAACATTTTATAAATATTTTACAAACATGATGTGACAAGGTTTAGTAGTTCTTAATAAGCTTAACTAGACATTGCCACATGATATTTGTGGAATGCTTGTATGGTATGTAGTATTACTCTTCACAAAACAGGATTGGGATCACGTGCAATACCTAGCCATAGGAGAGAGAGAGAGAGAGAGAGAGAGAGAGAAGGGAGGGGGAGGGGGAAGGGGAAGGAGTACCTTGCATCATGTGCAAGCTACAAAGGTTGCTGAATCATCCCCTACGGCCACTTGAATGGTTTGGCCACTCCCAAAAATCGGCTTGGGGTGGCTAAACAGCCTAAACTACTAAGTGATTCGGCCACTTAGGTCAACTTGGGGGTTGTTGAACCACCCCCTTGTGGCCAAAGGGGGCGACCGAACCACCCATTTGGCCATATAAAGTGATGTAACAACAACCCTTATGGTTTACACACGATGCAAGCCACTCTTCTTGTTCTCCTAGACATTATTACATTTTGAGTCATTCATTTAAAATAAACGGTTCATATTAGAGCTATTGTACCTCGTGCTCCCCTTCTATATCTCCTACGCACTTGCATTTTGCGTTTTTCATTTAAAATGAACGGTTTCAATGACACCAAAATAATATTAAATGAATGAAATCGGGTCTTAAATAAAATATAGCCGATTTGAGATTTCGTATGAAATGAGGCATGGAAGGGAATCACTGCAAAGAAGTTCCTGGAGTTACAAAGGAAACTTCGAGCTAATATGGGTTTAGTCATGGGTTCAAAATGGGAATTGAACTTTATAAGATCTAATATTCCGTTGTTCCTCAGTAGCTCAATGATAGAGCGGTGTGCTATTAACTGATTGATCGTAGGTTCAAATTTACTTGAAGAAATTTGATTCATGCTAAATTCTATAAGTCAGAATGAAAGGGTATTGCACATATCTCAATCTCATAAAACACATCCGTGTACCTATTACCCAAGGAATGCTTATGGAAGTTAGTTATATCTTTTCAGTAAAAAGAAAGAAAGAAGGAAAAAAGTGACACAAGTTCTTTTGTTCCTTGATTACAAGAACTAAGAAAATTGCTACTTATTGCCTACTTGATGAGGAATGGGTAGCCCATATATACTAACCTCCACAATCCAGCACCCATGCCAAAATCACATTATTCACATGAATGATTATAAGAGTCGCTAACTAAATTTCTTGAGAAAATACTTCCACCCTGCTCATGTTTTTCTCCCTCAAACCAACATCTGCTCATGTTTTTCTCCCTCAAACCAACATCTGCTCGATCATGTTTTTCTCCCTCAAACCAACATCTGCTCTTGTTTTTCTCCCTCAAACCAACATTTGCTTGGTCTTGGATGGCAGGCGCGGCTATGGCAATCAATGGCAGATGTCAAGGAGTTTTCTATTGTTAGTGACTTGGTACTCTCTCTCTCTCTCTCTCTCTCTCTCCCCGCGCCTTGTTAACAGCTCTACTAATTATCATGAAGGCAATTCATGTATCCAACAAAATCATATCCGAAGATTTATTCTTTCAGACATTCTTATGATATCTGAGTAGATCTTGTCGCCTTCAATCTCTGCACCAGTGGCACCAGCAGCAACTCGTAAAATGTCTTCAATCAAAGCAACGTTTCCAATGATGTTTACATGTGCACCACTCTTTGTGACCCTCCCCTCAAGCAGACTCGCTGGACGCTTGTGCCGGTACTCCCTTATGTATGTTGCCATGCCGGATGGGTTGAACCGAGTTCTTCCTCTCCACCCTTTGGCACACATGAAACCGGCGCTATGAACCGGCACACTCTCATCGCCGTCCACAAAATACACTCCGCTTTTCAAGCAACTGCCGGAGTCTCCAACTGCCGAGCTATCAATCCGAAAGGGAATGTTCTTGCACTTGTCAGAAGGCTCCAACTTGTACACATATGCTCTTTCCGTGGGGATTCCAACACCATATAAACAATATATCTCCATATCAGGAGCATTAGGAAGCCTGAAGCAAATATACAATTAAAATATATGCTATCAAGTTTTACAAAAATTAATACTATTTAGTAAACTATTATATGATTATTATATAACTGAAATAACATGGCACTAAAAGTCAGCTTTTGATTTTTTATTTTCCTTTTTTTGTTAATTTAAAGGTTAATTTTTACTATCATGTCATTTCAGTTATATAACAGTCGTATAATCGTCTACTAAATAACATTAGTCATTGAGAAAGATAAATGTTATTTAACAAACTGTTATGCGATTGCTATACAACTGAAATAAGTATCGGTGAAATTTTTTTTTTGTTTCTTTTTTATATTATGCAACTATTATATAACTGAAATGACATAGCACTAAAAATTAGCTTTTGATTTTTTTTTTCTTTTTATAAGCCTTTATTAATTTAAAAGTTGATTTTAACTGTCACGTCATTTCAGTTGTATGACAATCGTATAAGCTTCTACTAAATAGCATTAGTCATTGAGAAAGATAAATGGTATTTAACAAACTGTTATACGATTATCATACAACTGGAATGATGTGTCGGCGAAATTATTTTTTTTTTCTTTTTTATATGTCACTTCTAAACAAGAAGACAGATTTATTGAGAATTCTGTCTTTTTCTAGGCTTTTCAAAAGGGTATTTAAAGGATGTTCATACTCACTTGGTCTCCAATGGATTGGACCAGTATTTGTAATGGGAGTATTTAGGATCATCAAGATTGTCTGAGATCCCATGAGAGAAGTGATTCTTGGCACGTCGCATCATTTTCGGAGCCACAGAGCAGAGTAGATCAAAAAGAGTTGCAGCTGTGTAAGCCTTGTTTTCTGAAATTTTTCGGATGCTTTCCCTGCTCATCTCATCATATTCAGTCCACACCTCTCCACATGATGAGTTGAAATTAGTGGAGGCACTTTTGTGCAAAGACTCCTGTTAATCATGAACCTTTAGCATTCATCCTTATTACTAGGATAAAATATTCACAGTTCTTACCGTGCACAATAATAATGAATAATATAAAATCGAAAAGAGAGAGAATAAAAAAAAATTAAGACACAGATTTACGTGGTTCGACGATATGTTTTCTTCATCTACAAAAATGTGGCTATATTTCAGTATATGATTTAGGGTTACAGCATAACATATTTATATGAAAACCTATTGTACGAACAGATGTGAAAAACTTCAAAATACCATGTATTGTATCACTGGAGGCGTTGTCCCCACACCCCACAGCCTATTCGTTCCCAGGCCAACATAAACTTAATTACGCCCAATAGGCCAAGTTGTCGCATCACTCTCAATGCCGAAAAGAATATAAGCCACTTGTTCTAACATCCACCAACATTGGTTTTAACTTGGCTAATTAATAGCCACCATATATGCATAAAAAAGACATTGGTCTAAGAACTTCTCAATCTATAAATTAAATTAGGAAGCAGGGTATTTCTCTTTTTCTTTTGCTTTTGGAAAAAATGAAACTTTTTTGTGTTTGACGTGTTCTCCAAGAAACAATTATGTGGGCATATAGCCATTTGAAATGTAATAAATTAAACTGACATGATACCCTTCCTTACTCTTCAATCTGAAATTTCAGAGGGGAAAAATCTTTCCCTAATTTAATGCACGAAGAATAAGAGTATTTTTGGGCTGAATTCAGATACATGCCACTGCTAATCAGATAATGGTATCTCATAAAATTCAGATATATATACAGAAAGAGTCTTTAAATTAAAACATAACATGATGTTGAGAAGAAAATATTTAAAAGCCAAACTAGTTTAAGGTTGCCCCTCAAGGATGTCTTAAGAAGTAATTGCAAGGCAGAATGACATATTTTAAGAATATGATTGGATACTTCAAAACTTCATACCACAATCTTATCTAAGCTTTTTGATAATGTTCAATTTAATCACTTTTCAACACTAGAAATAGTTGCAGAGGGAGGAGGGCAGCCGGGGGTTGTCAGAGCATCCTTAGTGAGCTCTTTATAGTTTAGCCAAATTTTAGTTAAAAATTCTATTTTTACCATTTTAACTAGCCACTTTTCAAGAGCACTACTAATCAAACTCTCTAAATATTTCTCTACTTTAAAAGAAAAATATAATTTTTTTACTGATTTACCATATTTAAGTTGGTGAGGAATGATGGAGAGATGAGAGAGAAAGAAGAGAGAAATGAATATAAAAATGTATGAAAATGAGATAGAGAGGAAGATTATTTCTCCGGGTAATGCTAGAGGTACTAAATTTTTAATTAAGAGATGGTTACTTAGATGATGTGGAACTTATTCATTGGTAGTACAAATCTGACATGAATTATAATAGAGAATGAGTAGAGAGCTTGATAAAGGAAGGTTTTTAAATGCTCTCAAGCAAAGACAGTTACTGCAACATTTCGGGCACATCACATGGAAACCGATATACTCCATTGTGTTTTACATAAGTATCAATATGTTGGAGCATCACAGTCACTAGTTAATGCATGATAAGAAGAAGAAACTGACAATTTAAATGCTACCAAACATACATTATATGCATTACATTCTTAGTAATTTAGATAGACCGAAGACGTTCATGAGTCTTGTATGCAATCAAATGAATTAAGCAAAGATGCAGCCAAGAAAATGCTTTAACATGTAAATGTAGGTTATAGGCCGAACTACCTTAATTTTTCTATCTCTCTTTCTTATTCTCATCTCTTTCTTAAATTAAATGTTCTCTTTTATGCTCAAATTGCCAGAAATGTGAGAAAGCTCTTATGAGGTCCACTTGCTATAGCAGGTTTCGGGGCCGCTTCCCACTTACATAAGCACCTTCCATTCATATCAAGATGACGTTCTTGAGATAATCATATTTTTGTCTGTTGATTGGCACAATGAAAATTCTAGGAAATCTAGATGGGGCTGGTAGGTGAGTTAAGCCATGTACGGAAAGAATGAATTTGGTATGTCTAAAGGTTAATGAAAAGAGAAGTGCTACGCTTACCAAATTTTTTTCCCAAAAGTTCATTCCCAAATAAAGTGTCAATCATTTGGGATCCATTTTTGAAGAAAAAAAAATTGGGAAGTAAAGCATTTTCCTAATGGAAAATGTGCAGTATTTTTCTCTTATGAAACACAGAGAACAAAATGGCCTTCAGGCAGGGGGACTAAGACCAAGTCTTTCATGCAAATAGACAATGCTAAATGGTTGAAATACAAGATATGTTGTTGCTATATCAAACCTCCTATCATATGCCATCACCTTACAAGCTTTAGCTATATTGTAGTGTACTTTGTGTCAAAGTTAATTCAACAGAAAAACAGTAAATAAAATGAGAATTAGTACCTTTGAATCATGAGTAGGTAGCTGTGAAGAAGGTAATTGTGATGCTGCCTTTCCAAAAGAAATAATTCTTCCATACTTAACAGGATCTTTCACTTTGAAACCTCTCCTTCCATTGCTATGGTTCAAATTGTTGTCACTCATAGAGGGCTCTCCTTTTTTCTCAAAATCACAACCATTCCCTTCTTCAGGAGACCAATCCAAGTTACCCCAGATGGTTTCACCACCTTTAGGCAACAACGAAATGGTGGAGTCCCAAGTTCGAGAAACCCGCATGAAATGTTCTACGGTCCGAAGCCGAAGAATTTCTGAATCTAAAACACCAGGAGCCATAGCTCTGCAAGAGACAAGAGTGAAGTTCATATATTGTTTTGTAATTCAATTTTGAATATCAGAAAGAAGTTCCAATTTATGAGGGATAAAGTGGCAAGACTAACCTGATAAATGGGACATCTTTGCCCTCAGCAGAAAATATATTACTAACAGCCTTTGGAACACCGAGAAATGCTGGAGCAATATTCATGATTGCTTTGATGTGCTTGGCACACCAACCTGGACCACCACCACCTCCCATTGGAGGAGGTGATTCAACCCATTTGAGGAAATGGAGAAAATAAATAACCCCCATAGAATGAGGCACCACTACCACTTTCTTATAGCCATTGGTTACATACATAAGCTCAATTTTACTCTTCAATCTACTAAGAGCTTTGTCCCGGATCTGCTTTTCCCCAATTCAAAAATATGTTAGTGGAAACTCAGTTTAGATCTTTCTGTTTATATGCTCTGCCCATGCTTTCAATTTTATGATAACTGGCTATAGAAGCTAAGACTTAACATAAGCAGAGGAAAACAATATATTAGCAAGGTGCGTTGGGAGACAAGAAGGTAATGAGTGATCCATTGTTTTTCCCACAGCATTTTAAAACACACATCCCATTTATGGAGAATTGAATCATTAAGAGGGGCAGCAAGTGGAGTGACAGAGAACCCCAACAGTGTTGCTATTTCTATAGCTAGCAATTCAAACAACAAATATGAGTGAGTCCTTATGGGGCCCACCTACCTGAGTAGGTTTTGGACAACATGTCCCTGCTTGAGTAGGTGGGCCCCTAGCAATCCGGACAACAAGAATAAACAGAATACTCATGCTTTTTGCTAAATTGCAAGCAAGTTTTATCTAGATTAGAGTCGAAAAATTTTAATTTCACTGCTACCTAAATGATACCTGAAAGAATTACCTTATCGGTGTTAAAGGAATTGGGAAAAATGTAAAAGTGGTCCATGTGTTTGAACTAATTTACAAATCACTTCATGTGATATCAAAAATAATTCAGAGGTCCATGTGGTAGGCAAAAATGACAATTTACTCCCTGGAGTCAATTTCTGTCTACAACTTAACAGAATCTATTTAGTTGCCACGTCAGGCCCAATAAAAAAACGCAGCCACCCCTTTTGGGGGGGCAGCCAACCAAGGTGGCTGGCAACCAACCAGGGTGGCTGGCAGCCAACCTTTCATTTTTTTTAATTATTTTTTTAGTTTTATATATTTATATTATTTTATTAAAGAGTGCGTGACATGTGTCGCATTTTTATCGGGCCTAACGTGGCAACCAAACGAATTCTGTTAAGTTGTGGACAAACATTGGCTCCGGTGATCGAGTAAATTTTCATTTTTGCCTATCACATGAACCTCTAAATTATTTTTGATACTATTGAGAGCAATTTGTAAATTAAGCAAAGTTATTTTTTCACATTGGAAATGCCACTACTAGTCAACTCTCACATACAAAAAGATTTGTGTGTTTCGGGTCGGCAAAATGGCAGGATAGGAGCATAATAAACAGAGAGGGGAAACTCATATACCTCTGTATTTTGGAAAGACAGCCTCCAATCATAAGCAGCCATATGCAAATTCTTCCCCTCATAACCAATTTTTGCCAAATTCTCAATCAGAACAGCCCAAACAAAATACCCAGGAGCAAAATGGTTAGCTGCAACCAGCCCCGGAACCGCCCGGACCCGAATTCCTGGCGGGTCAAGGCCTGTCTCATTATGCAAAGATAGGTGCTCCGTCCAACACCAAGGCCTACAGTGGAACATAGTTTCCAGACAAGTTCACAACTTAGGATCCAAAAACTCCAAACTCAAACTATCAAAAATGTAACAACATAGAGGTAAAACAGGTAATGAAATGCTCCCGAGGGCATTATAGACTTGCTTTCTTTAAGAAATTAAAGAAAAGTACACATATTTCCCTCAAACTACCACATATTTGTTAATGTCTCCCAAACTACCAATTGTGTCAATGTCCCTCATAAACTACCAAAAATATGTCTGTCCACCCCCAATGACATAAATATTGTTCACAACTTATTAAAAAATCTAAAAAAACAAAAAACGAAATAATTTAAAAAAAAAAAAAATCAATTTTTCATTTTTTTTTTCGTTTAAAAAAAAATTATAATTTTCAGATTTTTTTTCTTTTCTTTTTTTTAATGTTTTTCATTTTTCGCTTTTTTTGTAGTTTTAGTTTTTTTTTTTTGGAATTTATAAGGATATTTTTGTCTTATAAAAAAATTTAAGGTCATTTTTGTCTTTTCGTTAGTATTGGGACATTGACATTTTTTAATAGTTTATGAAGAATCTTGACACAATTAGTAGTTTGGATAGACATTAACAAATGAATGGTAGTTTGAGGAGAATATGTGTACTTTTTTTCAAGAAATTATTTGTCACTACCAATTTTGACGAATTGGTATGCATGATTATAACAAATATTTCTCAAGTGTGAGTTGGACCTTATAAATGTCAACTTGAGCTTTTCTTTTTACCGTTTGACTCTTTTCTTTCAAGGCTATTTAAAACCTTCCATTTAAAAAAAATTCTCAAACCATAAACATTGATATATATTCACATATTATATTTATTTTGAAAATCTAAGGGGAAAACTTTATTTAACCTTTCGAACTTTCATCACTTTTGAAATTACACTCTTAAACTTCAAAAACTCTCAATTTAGTGTATCTATTTTTCATTTTCACCTCTCCATTAGGAGAATTGTCAAATTTTTCAAAATACCCCTCTTTTGTTAGGAAAAAAAATGCAAGGATTTACACGTTGGTTTGAATTTAACGAAATTTTCAAATATTCACGCATGTATTTTTGAAAAAAAAAAATAGAATTTTGATAAATAAATAAAAATTAATACTCTAAATTGAGAATTTTTTAAATTTAAGAAGTAATTAAAAAAGTGGCTACAATTTAATATTAAGCGAAGTGTTCTAAATCTATAATAAACTCTTTAATTACTCAATTCAACAATATATGACATGCAAACCTCTTGAAGATTTCGGCAAAACTACCAACCCAAAGCCGCTTCCGAAACAGACCGTCAGCGCAAGGCCTGCCTTCCCAAAGCTCTAGCCCGCCGGTAACAATGCCGGGCACCAGGACTACCGGATGAAGCGCGGTTAAGCCTTCGCGCTTAAGCCTCGTCCCAGGCGATTCTAGCACCCGAAAGCCGGGCAGTGTCGTCGGCAAACAGTGGTACAGAAACAAGAGAAGCCACCAAGTTGTGAACATGTATCCAATTATCCAACAACAGTGATCTATGCACCTCCATTCCTTACTCTGCCTCGTGTTCTTCTTCTTCTCCAACAGTTTATTCTTGACTTTCGAGACAACACTCTCCTCTTTATTATCAACTTTCAGGGTCTCAAAAGATCGAAAACCCAATGAAGAGGACCTCACAGGCTCCACATAGCACAGCTTACGAAACCGAAGAATGGAAGCCATGCCAGATTATGAACAACTACACGAGCAACCCATTAAAGGATTACAAGAAAGTGATAGCAATATAGTGAAGGAAATAAGGTTATGGGCTTCAGACAGATCGACAGCCGTTACAAAAGCGAGACCACGTGGTGGAGAGAAAGGGAAAGGTAATGGGTGCGGTGTCTGTGGGTGAACCGATCAGAAACAAACAGTGGAGAGGGAAAACAAGAAGAGAAAGAAAAAGCAGAGGATTCTCTTCCTTCTCCTCGTACAACAGCCATACTGAGAGCAAATTGGTGTGGTGGCACTGGCACACCTAAACAGAGACACTTGTCTAGGCCTTTACATGTAGACCTTTACACGTTGTCGGCCTGTCGCCACCATAGACGTTTCTACAATATGCTTTGGCTTTCACGTAGACGTCCTTTTTAGTCTTTAAGCTTCTCTCTCTCACTCACTGTCTGGAGCGAAAGGAACCCGGAGGCTGTTTGGTAATTGAGACTTTTGGGAAACGGGAGTGAGAGAGCTGTTTACGGTTGCCATTAAGAGACAGAGAATCTAAAGCAGGGGCATGGCAGGCCAGGGCAGGGGTCAGTGTAGCCCCGCAATCACAGGGGAAAAAGCACACACTACGAGAAACACAAATACCCAAATTGTCTACATGACTCCACCATGCTGGTCATGTACCTCATTTTAAGGGGTAATGTTCTTTTACAACTTTCACCCAACTCTCGTACAACCTTTCTCTTACATTGTGTGGGTCTTACATGTGAAACTCACATGTATGGAACCCACAAAATGTAAGAGGGTTGTATGAAAATTGGGTGAGAGGGATTGTGGAAGTATCATTTCTCCATCCGAAAAGGATAGCCTACACGTATCTCTTCGAATTTGTGAGAATTTATATAGTGATTATAAAAAATTACTTATGGATTCTATTGGACGGATAAGTGGTTGAACATCTTAATTTTTAGGGTTAAACATCATTTTAGTCTCTGAGTTTTCACAACTTTATTTTTTAGTCCTTGAGTTTCAAATTGCATCACAGATAGTACCTCAATTTTAGAAAAATACAAAATTGGTACATCGGTTAAGTTTTCCGTCCAAAAACTAACGGTCCACTACATGTCAACCTCAGAGGTTGACACGTAGCACTATATAAAAAAATTAAAAATCTTTAAAAATTAATTAAAAATGAAAATGAAAAAAAAAAATTTAAAAAAAGGGGTGGTCAACCCCATTTTGGCCAAGGGGGTGGCTGGCCGATCCAGGGTGGCCGAACCACCCCACCCCCTAGACAGAAAAAAATAAATAAATAAATAAAACGAACTGATAAGATCAGTTTTGCCCTTAGGGGTGGTCGAACCACCTCTGTCCGAACCACCCCCGTAGCCTATGGGGGTGATTCAGCCACCCCAAGGGCAAAACGAAAAAAAAAAAAAAAAAAAAAAAAAAAAAAAAAAAAAAAAAAAAAAAAAAAAAAAAAAAAACCAAACAAACAAACAAACAAACAAACAAAAAAACAAACAAAATTTGGAGGTTTTGGCCCCTTGGGGGTGGCCGAACCACCCCCAAGGGCCAAAACCAATCTTTATTTTTTTTTTTTTGGTCAAGGGGTGGCTGGCCAAAATGGGAGTGACAGGCCACCCCCATGGTGGCCAAGGTGGGTGGCTCAACCACCCTCTTGTGTTTTTATTTTTTCAATTTTTTTTAATTTTCAATTTTATTATTTTTTAATTAATTTTTAAAGGTTTTTAATTTTTAATTTTTTTATATAGTGCCACGTGTCAACCTCTGATGTTGACACGTGGTGAGCCGTTAGTTTTTGGACGAAAAACTTAACCGAGATACCAATTCAATCTTTTCCTAAAATTGAAGTACCATCCGTGATGCAAATTGAAACTCATGAACTAAAAAATAAAGTTGTGAAAATTCAGGGACCATAGGAGTAGTTAACCCTAATTTTTATTTAGTTAGTTGAATCTCATAAGTAACATTTCACAATCACTTACAAAAATTCTCTCAAATTCAAATAAATATTTATATACGATTCTAATACAACCAGATAAGTTGCATAATAATGTACGCAGGAAAAAATAGAGAGTAGGAGGGCATAATGTTTAGGGAGATGGGGGTATGATTATTTGTTTAGGAGTGAAAGGAGTGCATAACTAAAGAAAAAAACATAATACATTTAGCCAGGGACGGACCTACATGGGGGTAGGACAAGCCCCAAAATTTTTTCCTAATTTTTTTTTAAAAAAAAAATTACCCTTAATTTTATTTTTATTTTTTTAGTTTTGCCCCCCAATTTTTTTTTTTTTTTTTTTTTTTTCTATTTGGCCCTCCCATATTCAAAAGGCTAGGTCCACCGCTGCATTTAGCATTACCACTACATATCAGTTTGAAAGAGAATATCAATAAAATCTTGGTAATAAAACTAAGGAAAAACTATAAAATCAATCTTTATAGTTGGATTAATTTACAAGTCGTTTCATGCGGTATCAAAGTGGAATCAAAGGTCTCTTGAGTATGCCAAAAAAATAATTTAGTCACTAGAGTCAAATTCTATTAAAATATTTGACATATTCCGTTAGCTGTTAGGTGCCACTTCAACACCAATAATTGGATAACACGTGTCACTTTTAATAAAAAATATATAAACATAAATATATAAAACTAAAAAAATTAAATTTTAAAAAAAAAAATGAAAGGAGTGGCTGCTGGTTGGGCAACCATCCCTTTGGGGGTGGCCTGCGAGCCACCCCCAAAGGTTGCCGGGGGTGGCGCCTGGCCACCCCCTTTCATTTTTCTTCTTTTTTTTATAAAAAAATAATATTAATTAATTAAGTTTTTTTTAAGTTTTATATCTTTATGTTTTTAATATATTTATATTTTTTATTAAGAGTAATACGTGTCGTTCAATTATTGGTGCTGACGTGACACCTAACGGAATCTGTCAAATGTTTTAACGGAATTTAACTCCATAAACTAAATTGTTTTTTTTTTGGCATACCCTAGATACCTCTGAATTCACTTTGATACTCCAAGTTGCGATTAAATTAGGCCAACCGCACCGCAAAGACTGACTTTACATTTTTTTTCCTAAAACTAAAAAAGAAAAAATAAATCAGAATGAGGGTTTTTTTTTTTTTTTTTTTTTTTTTTTTTTTTTTTTTTTTAAGTAAGGATGAGAACCCTTACAGGTAAACACGACTAATTAAACTTTTCAATTGAAATGCAATGAATAAAAAATTAAACACTTAATAATTAACTAATCCATCATAGCATAAAAAAATGGTCTCCCTTAATTTTAGTCTCCTTTGGGCCACCAAATCAAATTTCAAATGAAGCGAATGAGAGTTGTAATGAACTCATTTTTGCATCTCTTTCTTTAAGAAGGTGACATTTTTCATTTGTCCTTTGTTGTCTTCCTTTAGTAGTTATAGCTGAATCATATATTGAATTTGTAAGGTTTATGGGTCACTTTATATGCTATATATATATATATATATATACAGCGTAGCAGCATATGATTACTGTCCATGCATGATCTCAACCCTTTTGATTGATTAATTGGAGAATTATTCTCATAAATTAAGGCTATGTTTGTTTCGAAATAAATTGTTTTTTGCCAAAAAAATGTTTTCAACGAAATTATTTTTTAGAAATAAAGAAAAAAATGATTTTTGTGAAAATATTTTTCAGCATTTGACTATTACATAAAATGAGCAATAACGTAAAACAACCAATGACTTCCGGTGGTGGTGTGGCAACTTGTATTAGCACCATCGCCAGCCTGAGGGTCAAGTCTTGGCGGGTGGATGATTTTCATACAAATGGATGACATGTTTTCTTTTTTTAGCAAATACACTTAGTTGATTTAAGCTTATATGATATGTAGTGGCGGAGCTACATGGTGGCTTGAGCGGCTTGGGCCGCCAACCAAATTTTTTTATTTTTCAGTTTTGCCTCCCCAAATTTTAAATGCTAAGCGTCCCTAACAATATGTGTTACGATCATTAATCGAATCAAGCCAAATTTATAAAAGTAAGTCTTGTTTAGTAGTCTAGCATATTTTTGTATTCATAGTCGAGATCGAGTTGAGCCTGATTCGGTTCACAAGCGGCTTTGTTCATTTAACGGCCCTAGTTGTGAGTCTTCTTATTATCTTGTAAATTGTCATAAGTCTTCCTATGAAATTTGTTGATTATTGCCGACACATTGGTTTTGGGTTTTCTCAATAAATAATGTTATTTAGTAGATTGTTATACGATTACCATATAATTTGGATAACGTGTCAATGAAAATCAACTCTTAATTTTATTTTTTTTTTACAATTGTTAACCCAATGACTAATTTTTACTGTCGCATCATCAAATTATAATACAATCGTATACCAGTCTACTAAATAACATTATTTTTCTTAAATGGTTAAATACCTCATTGGTACCTGAGTTTTAAGAGTTTTTAAATTTAGTACATGAGTTTTCATTTATATTATAGGTGGTATCTGAGTTAGGAGTAAAAACCCATTTGGTATCTCTGTTAGATTTTTCGTCCAAATTTTAATAGTTCGCCACATGTCAACTTCAAAAATTGACACGTAGCACTATATAAAAAATAAAAAATAAAAATCTTTAAAAAAAAATTTGAAAAAAAGAAAGAAGAGGGGTGGCCGGCCACCCCCATTTTGGCCAAGGGGGTGGCTCCCTTGGCCGATCTAGGGTGGCCGAACCATCCCCCATAAAGAGGTTCAGCCACCCCATGGCAGAAAATAAATAAATAAATAATGGATTTTGGCCATTGGGGGTGGTTCGGCCACCCCTATAGGCAAACCCTCAAATTTTTTTTTATGAGTTTTGGCCCATGGGGGTGGTCAAACCCTCAAATTTTTTTTTTTAATGGGTTTTGGCCCTTAGAAGTGGCCAAACCACTCCCAATGGCCAAAACCTATAATTTATTTATTTTATTTTTCTGCCATGGGGTGGCCGAACCACCCCTCTTCTTTCTTTTTTTTTTTCAATTTTATTATTCTTTATTTTTTTAAAAAGATTTTTATTGTTTATTTTTTTATATAGTACCACATGTCAACTTCAACGGTTGACATGTGGCGAGCCGTTAAAATTTGAACGAAAAATCTAACAGAAATATCAAATGGGTTTTTATCTCTAACTCAGGTAATACTTATGATACAAATAAAAATTCAAGTACTAAATTTAAAAATGTTTAAAACTCAAGTACTAATAAGATATTTAACCATTTCTTAATATATATATATATATATATATATATATATATATATATAGTAAAAGGTCTTTTCGAAAAGATTGTAACTTTTAACTTCCTCGTCTTTAAGAGCACTCCCAGTAGAGTAGCTATTTTCTTCTTTTAGTTAAAGTAGCCAAGCAAAACAACAAAAAGCCATCTCCATCAGATTATGTAGCCTAACGTCAGAACAGAGGAATGCTGCATTTGTGAACAGTATCACTCCACATGTGGAGTGATACTGTTCACAAACCTATAATTATTTTATTATTGTTTTTTCATTCTCTCTCTCTCTCTCTCTCTCTCTCTCTCTCTCTCTCTCTCTCTCTCTCTCTCTCTCTCTCTCTCTCTCTCTCTCTCTCTCTCCCTCCCTCCCTTTGAGTCTCTCGAAACTTCTACCTTCCTCTCCAACTCTTCTCCTGCCTTCTCCCTTTCCCTATCAAACCTCAAACGATGCAGCTCCTCCCCACCTCGCCGTGATGGAGCCCCTGATCCTCAGGGTTCTGAGGTCAGCGATTTGGGGCGGGATGGGGCCGGAGAGAGAGTTGTGAGAGAGATCAAGAGAGAGGAGTCCAGTCGCATTGAAGAGACGGGAAGGGATGTGCTTTGAATTTCCAGGGCGAAAATCGCCGCGTGGCTCGCCGGTGCGTGTAGTTCTGGCAGTCTCGTGGAGCTCGACCTCTCGTCCAACGCTCTCTCCGGTACGGTCCCGAGCGGTTAGAACACCGCAAACTTGGGCTAGTGCTCCTCCTGGCCTGCGAGCCGTACGACTTGCCGTCGAATTTCATGGGCTATTGGCATACTTTGGTCCGGTGATGAAGGCGTTGAACGGAGTGATGTGTTTTTGGTGGAGATGTATTTTTAATTAAAATGAATAAAAATATTAAAATTGATTATTTTATAAAATAAAGAAGAAGTTTAAATAAGCTGATGGAGAATGGGTTGAAAAGTGATTAGCTAAACTAGAGAAAGTTGATTTTGGTTAGCTATTTTAGATAAAATTTTAGATAAGCTGCTGTGAGTGATCTAAGTGGGTTCATCAAGAGCAATCATGTGAATTTCAATGAAAATGTAAAGAATCCTAATCCAAGAAGAGCCCTGCCCGTACAAAGGGCCCTAGAGGTGGGTTCCCTTTTGGAGAAAAGAGAAGTCTCTCTCACGTATCTTTGCTAAGAAAGAAAGAGACATGAGTGAGAGAAGGGATTCTCAATTGAGATGTGTTGTACATTCTTCTTCGGTCTTTTTTCTTTCTATTTTTTAAAATTATCATTAAATTTGTGAGGCTTATATGAGGCATCTACATTAACCCCTCAAATTTAATTGTGAATTTAAAAAATGGAAGGACAGGAGAATGACAAAAAAAAAAAAAATCATTCATCTTCCCAATTATGTAGGTTTTGAGGGCTATCCGTACAAATTGATCCGAAAAGGGAAACAGTCAAACAACCATTTGCTTAAGCTCTTCATGATCATTACGCCAATCCCACTGGATAAATATAAATGAAAAGAAAAATTATAAAATCAATTTTTATAGTCGGCTTAAATTATAAATTATTTCATGTCATATCAAAGTTAAATCATAGGTCCATGAGGTATGCCTAAAAAATAATTTAGTCACTAATGTCAAATTCTATTAAAACATTTGATAGATTCCGTTATGCGCCACATTAGCACCAATAAAATGATCACACGTGTCACTCATAATAAAAAAAATATATACATATAAAACTAAAAAAAAAATTGTTTAAAATGAAAGGAGTGGCCAGGGGTGGCGCATGGCCAACCCTATCATTTTTTTAGTTTTATATATTTATTTTTTTATTTTTTTTATTAAGAGTGTCACGTGTCGTCGTTTTTGTCTGCTAACGTGACACTTAACGGAATCTGTCAAATGTATTAACGAATTTGACTTCAATAATTAAATTGTTTTTTTAACATACCCTAGGGACCTCCAAATTCATTTTGATACGACAAAGAGCGGTTTGTAATTTAAGCCAATCACATAGATTGATTTTGTAATTTTTTCAAAATAAAATAAGAAAGAAGAATAGGAAATAAAAAGCAAATGGGGCCACAACACCCAATATTCGGCCTGGCCCTAAGAAGACTCGTGCAACTCTGCAATGGCCTTTTAAGTCTCAGCAGGAAAGCCTCTAGTTTCACCTGAGAAATAATATAATGCAGTAGGTACCAGCCTAGAGAAGGGAAATTTATTTACTTTTTATTTTTTTAAAAAAGGCACCATTATTTGGGCCTGGGCCTGGGCCTGGGCCTTCAAAAATTTCTCATGGTTATGCCCATACCTTATAGATATGATAAAATTACTTATTTAATCAACGTGGTTTGCAGTTGAATATAACTGATCCATGAGTATCAAATGTATCTTAAAAATTTATCGGATAAGCTATTTGACATATGCGGTTAGATGCACACACGGATCCACATTACAACTAATTATTATTGACATGTGACATGATTAATTGTAAAATTATAATTTTATCTTTTTAAAAAAAATAAGTATTCTCAAAGCGACCTCTCATCTAGGAGAGGAGAATGGCCTACTTTCACCGTATAAGAGGCAATCTAGAGGCCCTCATTTGAGAAGGGGTGGACTCTCTTTAGAGGGGGCAATCAAACATCCCTCACCCTCTGGTCAAATAAAAGTAGCTTATCACTCTTCACTTTGAGAGAGGTGACCTACCCTCACCAAGGAAGGGAGCGGCCGACTACCCCTCACTTGATGATGAGCAACCTCCCTTCAAAGTGGGACGGTTGATCGTCCCTCGTATGGTGAGTGTTGGTCATCCCTATGAGAAGGGCAACTGATTGCCCCTAGTATGGTGAGGGGAGGTTGGTCGCCCCCCACTAATAAGGGGTGCCTAGTCGTCCCTTTTAAGGGAAGGATGCCCCTCAGTTGTGGAGGGGGCGGCCCTCTTTTTTAAAACATTTTTATTTTAAAAGTAAAATTGTAATTTTACAATAAATTAAGTCGTCAATCATACTATGTGTCAATCGACAATTAATAAGTGACATGAATTCACATGTATATCTAATGGCGGACAATGAAGACCATTTTAAATAAATAATTATTTCAAAAATATTTTAACATATTGTCTATGCTTTTTTTTTTTGATAGATAAAAAACTCTTTTCGGTAGTATTGCAACCACATGATTAAATAATTATTTTTCCTTTGATATCCCAAAAAGGAAAGGTCAAACTCAATAGAATATTTCTCGACCAAAATAACTTTTGTAGGGTTATGGCACAAACCAAGTTTTTTGTGCCTTCAATAAAAAATTACACACGTCTTTATTAGGTCAAAAACACATGATTTTTTTTCCCATTTTCCTCATCAATAGAGAAAATCATTTTCCCCAACTGGCTTCTTTAGCAACAGATGAGAATCAACATGCACCATCAAAGGATCCATTGCATGTTTCAGTTGGGCCTATTGCTATAGCAAGATCAAAGAAGAACTTAATGGGTTGATTCAATAGATTTTGGGTGATTCTAAAACAGGGCATTCCAAACTTGACTCAAAGGAAGATGAAGGTGTAATAAATTTAATTCAAACTATTGATGGGGTTGATCTTGCTTAATTTGACGTGGATTAATGGCTGTAATTTCCTTAGAAATGGCGTGGATTAATTGTTGATTATGGCTTGATTGGGCGTGGAATTAAAAGGAGAAGGTGACTAATTACTTTCTAATTTCAGACCAATTAATTGGCTGATTGACTTGCCTATTCTATACCAATTAATTAGCTGATTGACTTGCCTATGTTTTTAGTCATTTTTTTTTATCTATTTTCTTTTTTTTTGAAATTCGTTAGTTTCCTTTTCCTTAAAGTGGGTGTGTAGGGTTGAAAATATTATAAATAGCATGCACTCATTGTAATAAAGATCATTGAATGAAAATAAAAGAAAATGTGAGGTTTGTTTCCTCTATTGGTTCTTCAGAGAACTTGTGAACTTATCAAGGATTATTTCTTATGGTGTTCAAATTTTATACCTTCGGTTCATGATTCAATTATAATCATTAGGTCAGGGTTTGTTACTTTATACCTTCAGTTCGTCGCGTTCGCGTTTCATTTATAAATGTTGGGTCGGGATTTTCTATCAAAAATCTGAATTTTAGCTTTCTTATGGCAAATATTCCAATATTGTTTATTGGATCTCAAAGCGTGTCAGTTGAAGTTCGCATCATTTGGTTTTAGAACCAGGTTTCGATCCTGGGACCTGTGGGTTATAAGCCCACCACGCTTCCGACACGCTTTGAGACCCAACAAGCAATATTGGAATATTTGCTCCAAGAAAACTAAAATTCAGATTTTTTATAGAAAACCCCGACCCAACGTTTATCAATGAAATGTGAACAGATGGTATAAAGTAACAAACTCCGATCCAATGATTATAATTGAATCATGAACCGAAGGTATAAAAATTTAATCGCCACAAGGAAGAATTCTTGATAAATTCACAAGTTCTCTGAAGAACCAATAGAGAAAACAAATCTTACGTCTTCTTTTATTTCCATTCAATGATCTTCATTACAATGAGTGCAGGCTATTTATAACATTTTCATTCCTACACACCCACCATAAGGAAAAGAAAACTAATGTATTTCAAAAATAAGAAAATAAATTAAAAAAAAGGACTAAAAGTATAGGAGCCTAAAATTTTGTACTAATAATAGACAAGTCAATTAACCAATTAATTGGTATAGAGTTGGCAAGTTAATCAACCAATTAATTTGTTTGATATAGACAAGTCAATCATCCAATTAATTTGTCTAAAATTAGAAAGTAATCAGCCACCTTCTCATTCTAATTCCACCCCCATTCAAGCCATAATCAACAATTAATCCACGCCATTTCTAAATAAATTACAATCATTAATCCACGCCTAATTAAGCAAGATCAGCATCATCAATAGTTTGAATTAAATTTATTACGACATCATCTTCCTTTGGGCCAAGCTTGGAATTAGGGGTGAAAATAACCGCCCGCTAACCGCTAACCGTCCATAACCGTTAACCGGATAACCGTTGAAACCGTCTAAAAACCGGTAACCGGTAACCGGCTTTCTTATTATATATATATTTTTTTAAAAAAATTTTATATATAAAACGACGCCGTTTTGGTGTTAAACACCAAAACGGCGCCGTTTCATTCAGCCTAACCCTACACTAGTACACTGCAGTGCGCACTTATCCGGTCCTCGTCTCGCGCCGTCTCTCCTTTCTCCCGACTCTCGTCTCGCGCCGTCTCACTGTCTCAGACTCTCAGTGGTCTCACTCGTCTCACTCGACTCACTCGGTCACTCCTCACTCGGTCTCCACTGACTCTCCAAGCCTCCGAGGTACCTTTCGTTGATTTCAGAATTTTATGTTTAATTTTTATAGTTTATTTCTTTCGCTTATTAATTCTCCTGGGTCTTTGAATTTGATAATTTGTTACTTTTTTTTTTTTTTTTTGTTCTTAACTATCTCAGATCTTCTATAATCGATATTGTCTCTTTTGTGGTGTTCAATTTTCCAAATATATAGGGTTGACTTTTAGGGTTTCTTTTTCGGTTGTTTGAATTATTATTGTTTTGATTTGTTTTGATTTGTTTGATTTGTTTTAGTTTCTGTCTTGGTTTGTTTTTGTTTTAGTTTCTGTTTTGATTTGTTTTGATTTGTTTGATTTGTTCAAACAATTAATTAATTAAGAAACAAAAACAATTATTAGCTTAAAAAAGAATTCATCTTCTTAGAGGCCAGAGAAATCTTTCTGTGGGTCTTGGTGGATTCCTGGGTAAAAAGAAACTGAGAAGAGATTGTGAGGATGTTTCTGAGAAATTCCATCCCATTTAGTGACTTCTTCTTTCCATTCTCAGGTTTTCTCCCGCAAAATTTTGGCTTCTTTTCCTGGAAGACACGGTTGATTGGACCGTTAGTTTTTTTCTCTGCTTCAAGTTTCCTTTTTTTTACCGTAAAGGTCGGGTTTTTTTTCTTAGCTTGTCCATGGAAGATCTTTAAAAGAGATCACTCACTCATATTCATTTATATATATATATATATATATATATATATATATATATATATATATATATATATATATATATATATATATATATATCCAACGACAAAGTTCTAAAGAAGCAGCATGAAATCACATTCAAAGATATTAGTCATAAATCATGATACACTCATGATTCTAGCTAGTCAATCAAAAAAGGAATCATTCAATTCCTTCCTACTCATTAAAGGGACTATATATGGTTTCCACTCTTAATTAACCATTTTTTTTCCTGGTAATATATATATTACATTGATCATGTAATTAACCTCAATCACGATTTAATTTAAACTGTCCTAGACAAAAATTTGGGTAAATTTTTTTTTTTTTATGATTCCTAATTAATTAGAATTAGAGCCATGGATCCTGCCATTAATATGGTTAAAAGAAATTTGTAAATTAATTTTAGAATTGAAACATAAAGAATGGTTGAATTTAATATTAACTTTCATTATTTAGATAATTTTGCCTAAATTAATCATTCCCAATATTCAGCTGTCCTAGAATTAACTTTCTTCTATGGGTTGATGAGTAAAGGATTCTACTTCTCAGTTTAAATTTATACTCCAATTTCTATGACTTTTTATGACTTCTCCAATTGAATCCATTGAACAAATACGAAAAAAAATGTTACATATTAGTGACTTTGTAGACCTAAATATTAATAATGCGGGGAATACAATACTGATAAATGCACCACAGCAAGAATATACCAAGATGACTATACAAAATTGTACAACTATATTCCAGAGGCATACCAAAATGAAGCCAATAATATTATTCCCATGAGCTAAGCTATGTATCTGATGATAAATATTATTCTAGTTAAACTAATTACTGGTTATTGGTTATTGGTTATTGATTATTGGTTCATTGATGATAAACTCGGGCTTCGATTGCTTTATGATCTAAATTTCGATTGCTTTATTTGAGATGATATTTCTTTTGTTTTGAGGTGTGATTCTTATTCCTTTTGGTTAAATAAATTTTATTGTTTATCTAATAATAGATGTCAGACACTTTGAGTGATGCAACCACCCCTATTATGGTAGATGGCAATTCTGAAACACCTTCCACTACAAATATTGAAAGCCCCACACCTTCCAGTTCCCAACAGTCACAATGTAAAAAACCACCTATGAATCAATCCATTGTGTGGAGTCACTTTAAAAAAGTGGAACCGATCGATAAGGAAAACCCTAAAGCTATGTGCAACTATTGCAATAGGTTAATAGGGTGTCATTATAAGAGGAATATCACTTCAGCCATGATGCACCACCTTACCTATAATTGCCCAGACTCTCCACTTAAGAAATCAAAAAATTCAAGACTACCCAAAAACCAAACAATGTTGCAAATGTCATTCAAGAAACCGGTAGAAGGTGGTAGTGGTAACCAAATTGGATTCATGAAGTATGATTCAAACAATATAAGAAATTTGATTGTTCGGTATTTCATCAAAAGTGAGCTGCCTTTTAGGCATGTGGAGAGTGATGGGTTTAGGGAATTGATAAATGGAATTGAACCTAGGTTCAAAGTGTCATGTCGTATCACTTTACAAAAAGATTGTTTGAAATTGTATGAAGAAGAAAAGCTTAGGTTGAGGACTTTTTTGAGCGGTAAAAGGGTATGCATCACTACCGATACATGGACATCCCTGCAAAATATAAACTACATGTGTGTTACCGCTAGCTTCATAGACTCTGATTGGACGATTCATAAAAAAATTCTCAAGTTTAACCAAATTCCCAATCATAGGGGTGAAACTATTGGAAGAATGATAGAGAGTGCATTGACTCAGTGGGGGATTGATAGTGTGTTCACTATTACAGTCGATAATGCCTCAGCCAATGATGTGGGGATTGAGTATATGAGAAAGAGGATGAAGAACAAGAGTCATACTGTTTTAGGAGGAGATTTTCTTCACATGCGTTGTGCCGCTCATATTTTAAACCTTGTTGTGCATGAAGGCTTGAAAGACTTAGGTGACTGTGTTACTAATATAAGGAACGCAGTGAGATATGTGAGGTCTTCACCGAAGAGGATGTCAAATTTTAAAGAGTGTATAGAGCGGGAAAAAATTAAATGTAAAAACATGATGTGTTTAGATGTTCCAACTAGATGGAACTCTACATATTTGATGTTGACCACTGCTGAGAAGTACCAAAGAGCTTTTGACCTATTGGGGGAGGATGAACATAATCATTTTGTTGTTCCTCAACCTATTGATTGGGAAAATGCTAGGGCATTTGCGACATTTTTGCAAACTTTTTATGAAGCTACATTGAAGTTCTTTGGTTCAACTCATGTCACTTCCAATTCATATTTTTTGCAACTTTGTATTATTCAAAATACTTTGAATGATGGTTGTCTCAGTGAAGATGAGGTCTTGAGTTCTGTGAGTTTTAGTATGAAACAAAAATATGAAAAGTATTGGGGGACTATGGATATGATCAATTTAATGTTGTATGTTGGTTTTGTTCTTGATCCACGCAACAAGATGAAGGCATTGGTGTTTTGGTTGAAAAAATGTAATGGGCCTATGTGGGCGGATCAAATAGAGGCAAAAGTGAGAGACCTCCTGAATCGTTTAATTGAGCAATACAATAAGTTTCATGGGAGGGGAGTAGGGGAGTCATCTAACATTGTTGAAGATACAAGAAGAGTAGATGTCAATCCTATTTGTGGTGATGGAGATAAAGAGACACAATATAGGAATATGTTTTCCCAACACCTTGTCGCAGAGAATGACTTGGAATGTAGGTCGGATGTGGATCAATATTTGTTGGATGGGTGTGAAGCAAATATTATAGATTTTGACATCTTAAATTGGTGGAAGGTTAATACACCAAAATATCCTACTCTCGCAGCCATAGCTCGTGATGTATTGGCCATCCCTATTTCCACCGTTGCCTCTGAGTCTGCCTTTAGCAACGGAGGACGTGTATTGGATACCTTTAGGAGTTCATTGTCTCCGCTTACTGTTGAGGCCTTGATTTGCACACAAGACTGGTTGAAGAATCGCCCAATGATCTATGAGGAAGTGTTTCAGGACTTTATGGAAAGCTATGATGAACCTGGTAAATTTTTATGAATTAGTTATTTATAAATTCATTTCATTTACTTTTCATTATTTATTTATTTAACTCAAACTTTTTCTATTGTAGATGGGCCTAAGAATCAACATTCTCATTCAATGACGACTGACACATCTTATTCCTAGAGGAAGGTTATCATTTTTTGACTTGTCATTATATTTATATTACAATGCAATTGCTTAGTTTGTCAATTTTTTAAGTTTATAATATTTATTGTTGTTATCTCCACAGGATTTTGCTAGAAGACCGAATAGGAGTCGTGTTGTTATTTCCACAAGATGGTTTTGTTCTTGAGTGTAGACTTATGGACTATGGATATGGTTTGATAATTGATGGGTGTGGGTGTGTGGACTTTTGGACTATTTGGATATGGTTTTTTTTTTTATGTTGTGAATCAAACAATGTTGTGAGTGTGGGTGAGTGGACTTGTAGACTATGGACTATGGACTATGGATTATTTGAATATGGTTTGATTTTTTGATGTTGTGAATCAAATCATATTGTGAGTGTGGGTGAGTGGACTTGTAGACTATGGACTATGGATTATTTGAATATGGTTTGATTTTTTGATGTTGTGAATCAAACCATATTGTGAGTGTGGGTGAGTGGACTTGTAGACTATGGACTATGGATTATTTGAATATGGTTTGATTTTTTGATGTTGTGAATCAAACCATATTGTGAGTGTGGGTGAGTGGACTTGTAGACTATGGACTATGGATTATTTGAATATGGTTTGATTTTTTGATGTTGTGAATCAAACCATATTGTGAGTGGGTGAGTGGACTTGTAGACTATGGACTATGGATTATTTGAATATGGTTTGATTTTTTGATGTTGTGAATCAATTCATATTGTGAGTGTGGGTGTGTGGACTATGAACTATTTGAATATGGTTTGATTTTTTGATATTGTGAATGTAGGGGTCTAAGAGGTGTGTTGATAGTTGACTTTTGTTTCGAATATGGTGTGTCCACTTGTGTTTTGAATTTTTGATTTTATGTAAACGCATAATTGCTTGCAAATTGATTTTATGTAAACGCATAATTGCTTGCAAATTTGTAATTTTGTATTTTAAACAATAGCCTAATTTAACAAATTGCATAATAGAAAACTAGTAAAAAAAAAAAGGTTCAAAATAAAACAGGTCCAATAGCTAAAAAAGAAAACAAAATAACCCAAAAAAAACAAAAAAAATTGAAAAACCAGTTCCCGGTTACCGGTTGGCGGTTATAACCGCCAACCGGCGGTTATTTGAAAACCGCCAACCGCCTAGGCGGTTGGCGGAGGCGGTTAGCAATTTTTGCTAACCGCCCAGCCGGTTACGGTTGCCGGTTTTGTCCAAAAACCAGCAACCGTAACCGGCTTACAAAACCGGCAACCGTAACCGGCTTTTCAGCCCTACTTGGAATGCCCAATTTTAGAATCACCACAAATATCTTAAATCAGCTCATTAAGTGATGCTTTGATCTTCTTGGATCTTGCTCTAGTAATAGGTCCAACTAGAACATGCAATGGATCATTTAATGGTGCATGTTGATTCTCATCATTCTCCCTCTTTTCAAAAAGATTCGACGTCGAATCGTCACCTTTTTCTCCTCATAGTATTTAAGGCACTCAAAAATTAACTCCAAGCTTTTTTTTATTATTATTATTCTTTTCTTTACTGACGTCTCTTTTTTTGAAAAAAAAAAAAAAAAAAACCCTTAGTGCACGAAACAAAACAAGAATAAGGAATAATGAACACAAACGGAACAATATAGGACGATAACAATAACAATGAATAATGAACACAAACGGAACAAGATAATGATAACAAGAAACAAAAGATAGAAGGTTAGTAAACCTAATATTAGAACCTTGGCTCTAATACTAAATGATGCGAACCTCAACCGACACGCTTTGAGACCCAACAAACAATATTGGAATATTTGCCCCAAGAAAACTCAAATTCATATTTTTAATAGAAAATCCTGACCCAACGTTTATAAATGAAATGCGAATCGAATATATAAAGTAATAAACCCCGACCCAAAGATTATAATTGAATCACGAACCAAGGGTATATTTTTTGAATGCCACAATGAAGAATCCTTGATAAGTTCACAAGTTTTCTGAAGAACCAATAGAGAAAATAAACCTCACGTTTTCTTTTATTTCCATTCAATGATCTTCATTACAATGAGTGCATGTTATTTATAACATTTTCAGCTCTACACACCCATTATAAGGAAAATGAAACTAATGTATTTCAAAAATAAGAAAATAGATTAAAAAAAAAAGGGACAAAACATAGGAGCCTAAAATTTAGTACTAATAATAGGCAAGTCAATCAGCCAATTAATTAGTATAAAATTGGCAAGTTAATCAGCTAATTAATTGGTATGAAATTAGAAAGTAATCAGCCACCTTCTCCTTCTAATTCCATGCCCAATCAAGCCATCAACAATTAACCCACGCCATTTCTAAGGAAATTACGGTCATTAATCCATGCCCAATTAAGCAAGATCAACCCCATCAATAGCTTGGATTAAATTTATTAAGCCTTTATCTTCCTTTGGGCCAAGCTTGAAATGCCTCGTTTTAGAATCACCCAAAATCTCTTGAATCAGCCCATTAAGTTCTTCTTTGATCTTCTTGGATCTTGCTCTAGTAATAGGCTCAACTGGAACATGCAATGAATTAATTCTTTAATGGTGCATGTTAATTCTCTCATCAGCAACTTTGAAAAAAGACTTGTAGTTGTTTACGAACTTTTTCACTATAGGCTTTGGTAGAGTTGATCTTCTCAACCTTCATGAATCATGTCTTAGCATTAGGAATCTTCAAGATGATCACTTTTGTTTTTTTCTTTTTTCTTCTTCTTCTTCTTCTTCTTCTTTTTTTTTTTTTTTTTTTTTTTTTTTTTTTTTTTTAATCTCAAAAGATGTTGGGTATTATTGGGAATAATCTCATTCGGTCCGGCCCACTTTAGGGAGCCTTTCAGCCCACATTAATTCGCATGAGGACCGAGCCCAAGGCCCACTGGATATGATCCATCGATGATGGAATCGGGATACCCCGGGAAGGTATTATCTTGGGACCGGTGTAGCCACCCGGGACTCTGTTATACACTATCCTGAATATCTCGGGATCACTCTTTGTCCAGAGAAATCCAGGGTTGGCATTAGTCCCATATTTATCTCCGAGAATCTCGCCTTGAGACCACTAAGAAAAGGATCCCGATATGGAAGGTGGAAGACTCTGGATTGGAATGGGACTCCGGCAGCACTCCTAGGTCAAAGGAAAGGAAAGTGACAGAACCCTAGGGAGAAAAAGGTATTTGTCACTCAACCTATAAATATACAAGGAACTTAGGTATGAAAGAGGGATTGCCATTATTATACTTACGCAATTATATACTCAAATACTGACTTAGGCGTCGGAGGGAGGAACGCCAGCCAACCCCCGACATATTCTCTTCGTTGTGTTTGTTTTTGCAGTGACCAGAAGACAAGACTATCGGAAGGGAGTAAGATGTCACGGCTATACTGGAAATTGTACCAACATGTATCTTTGGTAAATGATTTTGCGGTGGAATTTTTGTTTGAACAGTAGTTAAGAAATGATTGATGTGATAGAAAGTAGAAAACGTTTGAGATTTTTTATAAGGAAAAGTAAAAAAATTATGTTTTTTTAATGAATTTTTTGTTTGAATAGTAATAAAAAGTTATTAATGTGATATAAAAAAATATAAATGTTTTCAATTTGACTTTTTTAAGAAAAGTGAAATGGTTTGCCAAACGGTACCATTGTAAAGCTACCACATTTCTTGTTTGTTCTTGAATCATCTTTGACCATCATGTCCCACATTTCCAGCCAATTCACTCCAACAAATCAGAAATCATTGCCCTAATCTTCTCCACCCGATGTTTTTTGAGATCCTTCAAACATTTTCTTGGTAGAGTAGAATTAAGGGCACGATTGATAAACAACTCCACTTTCCTTTGTTTTTTTTTTTTTTTTTTTTTTTTTTTTTTTTTTTTTTATGACTTCCTCTAATAAAAGTTAATTTGAAAGCATTCTAACTTTTTTTTTGACTTTTTATATCAAATCAATCATTTTTTTCATTAATATTCAAATAAAAGAAAAACCATTAAAAAAAAATCATTTTTCCTTACAAAAAATTACAAACTTCTTTCTACTTTAAATCACATCAATAAAATTTTATTACTATTTAAAAAAAAAAAAAATTAATGTTTACCAACCGAGTCAAGAACACCTACCTCAAAAACTACTATTCAATTTTCCAATTTTGACGAGGAAAATTAGAAAAAATCATGTGTTTTTATCTTAATTTCCTATGGTGTAATAAGCTGACGTGTCCATTTTTTATTTATTAAAGGACATAAAAACCTTAGTTTGTGCCATAACTTTTACTGAAGTTATCCTCCTTCGTAATATGTTTGACGCTTTGCTTGGTCCAACCAATCGCCAACCAACCGAAACTCCGCGTAAATATTAAACTCGCACTTTACAGCTATTACCCTATTAAGCATAATAATTAAGTTCTGTGCTGGAAGAATTTTAGGGAGCATACTTTCCAAACGCGCTAGAGAATCGCGTGGTGGTAGCTTGTCGGTGCTACCTTCGTAGTAATTGGGCGTGGTCACTTCACATGTCACCGTAGCAAATGCTTATCCCTGCGACAACAAAGCTAGTGGGCAAGAAAAGAAGCACGAGAACAATAAAAAGCCTCCCAACGTTCTTATCCTTTCTAAATATCCTTGATCTTTTCATTTCAAAAATGAGGTTAAATACCTTTTTCTCAATATGGTTTAACAATTTTTTTACTAAAACTAAAAGAAAAATTAAAAAAAGGTGGACAATTTTAAAATTAAAAAGAAAATTTTAAAAGTTTTTAACTTTTTCTAAATTAATTTTTTTTAAAATAATTAATTTTCCTTTTTAAGATAAAAATTTAATATTTTCGTTTTTTTGAAAAAAATTAAAACTTCCGTTTTAAAAAAACAAATTAAATTTTTTTTCATCTTTTTTAATTATTTTTTTATTATTTATAGAAGTATTTTTGTTTTATTTAAAAAATTGTAAGGTCATTTTTGTCTTTTTGTTGACCTTCGGAGGACATTGACAACTTTTTTTATAGTTTTGAGAAAACATTGTCCCAATTGAAAATTTGGAGGGACATGATCAATTGGGTGGTAGTTTAAGGGAGTATATAGACTTTTTCCTTCTCTTTTTTTTTTTTTTTTCTTCTTTTTTTTTTTTTTTCATCCATATATTGACGAAAATTTACATCTATGCCCTTAAAAACAGACACGTGTCCATATGCCTCATTAAAAAATGCTTTTAAAAAATATAAAACTACTTTTTTAAAAAAGAAACAAAAAAAAAGACGTTTTTTTTTTAAAAAAAAATAGGGGTGACCGACCACCACCTAAGGCCAACCTTTGATTTTTTTATTTTTCCTCTATTTTTCCTTTCCTTTTGGCCTTATAGTTTGTGGCCATATCCATGTGGGTGATTCAACCACCTCTAAACTAGCCATTGAGGTGGTTTAGCCACCATTCTTTTTGTTCAAAAAGTTTTTTTTTTTTTTTTTTTTTTTTAAAAAAAATGTTTTAATACTTTTAGTTTTTCCATTTTTTTTTTAATTTTTAACGAGGCATAGGGTCGCATGTTTTTTTTTTTTTTTTTTTTTTTTTTTTAAGGATTTACGTAGATTTTCGTCAATTTATGAATGGAATTTGGACGACGGAAGTATCATCTTCATTTTTAGCCATAAGTAAAATATTATCTACGATACAAATTGAAACCTATGTGAAAAAAATAAAATTTTTTAAATCACATGAGGGTCAAAGATATTTAACTCTAAAATATATAACTAAATTATGCTAAAAATCTCCTTAGTTATTCGTAAGTTGTAAAAAATAGAAAATTCAATTCAATTTTTTTAAGTCATCCCATATTTAGTTTTATTTTTCTTGTTTATATATAGTATTTGTGTTTGAACTCGATTTATATCATTATATTGACCAACAAAATAATATATTTAATTATGTCTATGTATGGATTTAAATTTTTTACAAAACACATTAAACATTTAATTAGAATTAAACATAAACTATGGAAATATGATTGTAACTCGGTGACCATTAACATACCATATAATTTTAAAAGAAATACTATATACCACGAATTTATTTTACAATTATTTCACACTGTTATTGTCCTTATGGGTAGAAGTGCTAACACTGCTACCCTTTCTTTAACTAAATATGCTTTGTCCTTGTCAAACGATACGGTGTGAAAGGAGGAATGCCCTCCTTTTATGTTATTGTAATAGTCTCAACCATAAACCAACTTTTAGAATTTTCTTTCTATTTAAAATGATCAATCTAAGATTGCTAAAACCGTCACGTTAACATTAGGGGATAAAATGTAGTTTTTAACATTAATCTAATTTTAAACTTTAAAAACTTAAATCCCAATAATTAAAGTTTCCTATTTCTAAACTCATAATATTAAATTTTTGAATTACAACGTTTAACACGATTTTATTTAATTTGCTCACATATTCTCAAGGCAATCTGTTCAAATGGCTTTTTATAAATTTAACTTTTGAGGTCGTGACACTCAAATAGTCAATTTCATCACGTGAATGAATAATGCACAAGGTAAGTGCGGTCCACCAGCCTCTTTATCCAAGATGTGAAAGGAAAAAAAAAAACAAACATGGATCGGGGTACCGAAAATAGAAAGGCCGACAAGGATGGTTGTGGTGCGGATAAGCGGTATGAGATTCCGTCCGGATTGGACTGTGGAAGAGCGCGTGACGAAATCGTAGCCAGCAAAGCGTGACAAGCTATGACCCACGTGAGCACGAAGCGACAGCTCATTGGCCCAAAGTGACTCACGTGGCTCGGTTGCCATCTGAAGGACGTCGGGACTTTCCTACGTGTGTGTGAACCCTGATGACGAAAGCAACAGTACTGGCTGCTATTTACGGAAAGCTTTTTCGGATATATTTGTTGTTTTTTACGTTTTTTCAAGTACACACACTTTTTTTTTTTTTTTTTTTTCAAAAAAAAAAAAAATTGTATACTTTGTTTGTTTCGATATAAACTGATTTTTATCGTAAAATATTTTTAATTAAATAATTTTTTTAAAAAAATTGATTTTTTTTTTTAAATATTTTTTAACATTTAGCTCGTAAAAAAAATACCAACAACAAAAAAATCAACTATAACAAGATTCTGTCACTGACCGGCAGAATTTCGGCTACTATTGCCGAATTTCAGCAATAAAGGCCGAAATCTGCATAATTTCGCTAGGATCTGAGTTGGCCGAATTCTAGTGCCGAAATTTGGCCAAAACAGTCGGATCTCGGCTAGTTGGCTAGAATCTGGCCAGACGTCATTGGATTTCGGTAGAAAATTCTAGATTCTGGTATCGACTGGATTCTAACCGGTGCCAAAATCTAGCTGTCGGAATTTGGTGACGGTTGTCGGATTCCGACGATGGTCAATTGCTTGAGCGGTTGACTGCGTCTACCGTCTACCGTCTAGGAAAAATGATTAACGTTTTTAAAAAAATTAGAAATTTATTAAGCATTTTTTGTCAAACGAAAATTATTTTCAGGTTTATTATTTTCGCCTTCATCAAACACCATAAAAATATTGAAAACATTTTATAAAAAATATTTTACGCCAAAAGAAACAAAGCATTAATATAAAGTTAAAAAAAAACTAATGGAAGATGCTCCCCGTATAATTTTTTCGAATGTCCTGGTTGTTTACTCTCAGTCACTTATAAGGGGTTAAAAACGACATTACCGGCAAATTTGAATCACATGTCTATTTTTTCTTTCACATTTTTCAGGCGTTTAGGTTAAAGACGAAGAAGGAAGAGATGGAGATGAAAAGGACAAAAGGCACCATTTGGCAAACCACTTCAATTTTTTTAAATTATTTCTTATACCTATTCAAATATAAATTTCACTACAAATCGTTTACCAAACATACCCTTCTTTTGATTTATTTTACCAAAACGCACCGTTTAAAAATTTGTTGACAAGTGAGCAAAATGCTCGTTTAAATAATGTATGTGACTTGCCAAAGCCTCTGTTTGTCCATCGTCTCACTGTTGTCACTGACTTGCCAGTTGATTTAAATAGTGTGTCATGCCGTTGGTTGTGAGACCAAATCACCACACAATATATGTTGTTTTTATTAACAGCGCCCAAAAAAAAAAAAACTACAATATATATTTAAAACATGGTGATTGAGTTGTGATTTGCTATTAAACTCAAAACAAGTTCAACTTTTATACCATGGTCATCAATTGTCAAGTTGTCATTATTCTCACAGTAATTCTTTTAGTCAGCCAAATTTCTCTATTTTTTTTTTTGAAACAGTATCTTCTTCATTACTGAAAAGAATCCCAAATGAGTTACACTTGATCAAAAGGCTAAAATAAATACAAAGCACATAAGGCAGATAATAAAGCCCGAAGGCGAAATAACATTGCCCAAAGGTGAATAACACTGCTCAAAGGCCGTCGTAGTGATTAGAAATAAAGAAACTCTACCCACTAAGCCAAGAAAAAACCTGACTTGAAACAGCTACCAAACGATAGATTATGACCAAAGACAAGAATATACAACTAAATACAAACAGAAAACCCCTAGAAACAAGCACCGGAAAAACCGCCGCCGGAACCAACGCGTGTATAGCATTCGCCTTCTCCGGGAACCCCCTCACGTCGAACGACCTTAAGGAGTCCAGATTGTCACCATTCGATATCGAAGAAGCAAAGAGTGACCCACACGCGCAAGAGTACTAGGGAGAGAAAACCCCCAGCACGCACCGAACATGAGCGAACCACACAGACACGTCGAGTGACCACCGTGACCGAAGAAGGTTGGCGACCGCAACAGGAAAGTCCTTATCGAAGAAATTCTAGCCGAGTCTTGTAGATCTAGCTTTGACAACATCTCCGCTACAAACCACCAACACCCACCGTTTTCCACGGACCTGAACCAGAAAATCTCCTATTTGCACCAACACACAACAACAAAACAAAGAAAAAAACCAACAATCTCCACCAGATTTAGTTTTGGGAGGACCAAAAGCTCCACCACCCTAATGGCTGGAAAAGAAAACAGTCACCATTGGACATAAGCCAGAGGGAACAAAAGCCACCCTAGCCCACACCTCTCCATCTAGCGAAATCATTTCTCACTAAGCTCTCTCTCTCTCTAGAAGCGTCAGCCAAATTTCTCTTATAGAGAAATTAATTGTTTACTAATAGAGAAATTATATTTTTACATCTATTTTTTAAATCAACCATTACAGATTAAATAGTTAATTTAAAAAATAGATGTACATAAGATGTATGTGTATCAGGTCTCTTAATAGTATATATTTCGTCTTACTCAATTTTATCCGAATGATTTTTCATCAGTTTAACTTATTATCTCGGATAGCCAACTTGTAATATATATTATTGACATTCATATGCATTATAGTGAAGAATTCACAATATTCAAAGAGATCTGACAACTTGCTGAGATGATGGTAGAGATAAAAAAAAAAAAAAAAAAAAAAAAAAAAAAAAAAAAAAAAGAAGAAGAAAAAGAAGATATTTGTATCCATAGTTTATTCATTTATGACACTATCGTTGATTCTGCTTGCTACAATAGCTATTACGTTCAACAATTAATTTTGTTAAAAATCGTTTACGTAACCGAATGGAAAATTAGTGGATGAAATATTGTTTGGTTATGTACATTGATAATGATATATTCAAGACTATCAACAATGAAAAAATCAAGCAACGATTTCAAAATACGAAGATTTGTCGATGGCAACTGAATAAATTATCATTAGGGGTGACAAAATATATTGTAAGCCGTTTAGTAATTCTCCTCCCCTCCCCTCCCCTTCTCTTATGGTAGAATCTTTTTTTTGAGTGAGAGTAAAAAGTGATTGATGTGATATAAAGTAGAAAAATTTTGTATTGTAGTGAATTTTTTTATTTAAATAATAAAAAAAAATATTAATGTGATATAAAAAGTAAAAAATGCTAAGAATGTTTTGAGTTGATGTTTTTTGATAAAGGTAAAAATAAGGGGAAGGGGGAAGGGAGGGGGGTTATTAAACGGGGAAGATAGATTTATATGTTTTAAATAATAATTAAATTTTATTGAATTGTTTATTTATTTCGTTAGTTATATTCTTTAATATTGTTAATCATAATTTGTTCAAAATTCGTGGATATGGTATAGTTGTCTCATTTTCATGTGTCATCACATGGTGCTCACAATATAAAAAGATAAACAGCTCAACCCTACCATATTTAGAATATTGTAACCGATTATTGGATATTTTAAAAAGCGTAATTAAATATTAACTATAGTCTGGATAAAAAGTGACACAGAATCAGTAGACAAAGTCAAAATGAAAAATGAATCATGATTGATTTGGGTAAATATACGAGTTATGATAAGCACACTGGACTTGCCTCTGTGAAACGAGATGTACGGTAGTAAAGTCCCCCAGATCCAATCTCACTGCCTCATGCAAAAATAAAAATTTGCACTTGACACGTGCCCAAATAAACAAGCGAGTATAGAAAATTAACCCACGCGCGAGAGTAGTAACAATAGAAGTGGCCCTAGTGGCCCGAAACATCTCCTCCCTCGCTTTTCCTCCTTCTCCTCGCCTTTAAATCAATTCTCACACCCTACTCTTCCACACATTCCCTCCCAACACAAAATCTCACGCCCCTGCATTACACCCCCGGCGCACGCAAGACGCCAGCACCGACACGTTCAAGAGGAAAAAGCGAAGGGTTAGCGAGAGAGAGAGAGAGAGTAGGAATGGCGGCGGCGAGGGTAGATCTGGACGGGAAGCCGATAAAGGCGATGACGATATGCATGATCGGTGCCGGGGGGTTCATAGGGTCGCACCTGTGCGAAAAGCTGATAGCGGAGACGCCGCACAAGGTGCTGGCCTTGGACGTCTACAATGACAAGATCAAACACCTCCTGGAACCCGCGGGGTCGCACCCCTGGTCCGATCGCATCCAGTTCCACCGCCTCAACATCAAGCACGATTCCCGACTCGAAGGACTGATCAAGATGGCGGATCTGGTCGCTTTCTCTTTCTCTTGCTTTCTCTGTGCGATTTGACTTTTCATTTCTTTCGTTTTAACTTGAAATTTGTTTTTGTTTGCATGTTTGTAGACGATAAATCTGGCGGCGATTTGTACTCCGGCGGACTACAACACGCGCCCGCTCGACACTATTTATAGCAATTTCATCGATGCGCTCCCCGTGGTACGCATTGATTGGGACTTAGGAACGCGTGCGATCTTTGTTATTTTTGAAATTGGTTCTTCATTGGAACTGTATTCCCTTTCCCAAAGATTTGCTTGTTATTTGACTGAAGGTGATGTGTGTGATTTGATTAGGTTAAGTACTGCTCCGAGAATAGCAAGCGTCTCATTCACTTCTCTACTTGCGAGGTGTATGGGAAAACGATTGGGAGCTTTCTTCCTAAGGACAGCCCTCTTCGTCAGGTAGGCCTTCGCTTTCTTCCTTTCTTTCTCATTCTTTTTTCAAATTGCTGTTAGGTTGTAATTACTTGTTGGAATTTCTTTGGTATAACTCAGATCTGTGATTTTCTTGGTCATTTTTGTGTCATAAATTTGTCGTTTGCGTAATTCAGATAGATTGTCGTTTAGCGTTCTTGCGTACTGTTAATCCGTGGATAGATTCACTATTTAGATGTATCAATTCCAAATGTGCATCAAGGTCTGAAAAGATCTGTGTTTTAAATCGACCACTAATAACATTGTGAACAACAATTCTTATAAAAAAAAAACATTGTGAACAACAATGATTAATGCTAGCCATTAGACTGGCAGCATTGGACTGCATAGAGGTTTTCTCGTTTAGGGTTGCAATTTGTGCAGAAGAATGATTTGTATGAGAGAATGAGAAATGCAATTGTACAGAAACCATAGATTTTCAACAGATCTCTTTCGCTGGGCATCTTCTTTAGTTGACGAATCTGAATGCTTTTTCTTGTCCAAAGATTGATTATCCCTCCTTGTCCTAGCAAGCGGCAGCTCATGTGTGGGTTGTATAGAATTTTGCGGATGATGTGTGAGTTGTATATAGTTTTGCAGATGTGTTTTTTGGTTTCATCGATGTGAGTCTGCCAATGCCAATGTAGTAGGTTCAAAAAAGAAAAAAGTTAAGATATTGAGAGTTGGTTGTCGGATTGCGTGTTCTGTTGGATCTGTTTGATATTTTAGTTGTCACATATAGCCAACTGGATTCTAGCATTCTGCTCAGTGAGCATACTTAAAGTGGGAGTATTGAGTTACTGTCTGCTTAAGAAGTGTGAAACAGTCATACAAGTTTGTCGGGTGGGCTTTTTCTATGTGGTTATGTCTAACTGCCAGCCCTCAGGATCATATATGGGCGAAATTCTGTTTGCAATATCTGAGTGTTCGTGTTTAGTGGGGGAAAGTTCTTCTTTATTGAGAGTGTAGGGTAAAATTTCTTTATGGTTTTACAACTAACTATTATGCATTTTGGTAAATGCTATGGCATATATGCATATGCATATATTTGTGAGAATTTTGAGGTCTTCAAGAACTTCATGGTGGTTTAAGATAATATAAAAAAATCTTGGTAACTTTGTCTTTGTGTGTGTGTGTGTGTGTATTTATATAAGGTTGGGTGGTATTGTCTTTATTTTGGGAGTTTATTAGGACTAAACCATTTGCTCTACATATTGAGCCATGCTGATTTTCTTATGGGAGATTAATAACTTTCTTTTGACAATGTTGCTTGATGGGTACCCTTTAGTTGGGCAAGATTCAGAGTTTAAATACTGCACTTGTTTTGAACAAAGAGACCCCTTTTTTTTTCACCAAAAAGAAAAAGTATCGCAGCTATCAGATTAATGAGAATATAGTGAATTGCTTTAAGTGAATGTTGTTTTGCATTTACCTTGTTTTTATTGAACTGAGTCATTGTATGTGCTATCTGTTGTAGGATCCTGAATATTATGTTCTTAAAGAAGATACCTCCCCATGCATTTTTGGTTCTATTGAGAAACAGAGATGGTCCTATGCATGTGCAAAGCAATTGATTGAGAGGCTGATTTATGGTTAGCTGTCTTTTTCCATTGGCCGGGCTGCTTATGATCGGTACTTGTAATGTATATTCTGACTTGATGTCTTATTAATTACAGCTGAGGGTGCAGAGAATGGTCTCGAGTTCACAATTGTGAGACCCTTTAACTGGATTGGACCCAGAATGGATTTCATACCCGGCATTGACGGTCCATCTGAGGGTGTTCCAAGGGTTCTAGCATGCTTTAGTAATGTATGATCAATTTTTGTCATATCTTTAGTGAATTTCGAGATTTTAGATTTTTTGTTTTTCTCTTTTGTTTTGTATTTTTGTTGTAATCATGTCCTTTCTTCTTCATGTTACAGAATCTCCTGCGACGTGAGCCACTCAAGCTTGTGGATGGGGGTGAATCCCAGAGAACTTTTGTTTATATAAAGGATGCAATTGAAGCTGTTTTGTTGATGATTGTGAGTTCCGATATACTCCCTTTCATTTTAAATTAATGTTTGGCATACAAAAGATGTGGCTTTGTGGTAATAATCCTTTTTCTTTCAGGAAAATCCTGCAAGAGCTAATGGCCACATTTTTAATGTGGGCAACCCTAACAATGAAGTTACAGTCAGGCAGCTTGGTGAAATGATGACTGAGGTGAAGGGTTGTGTTGGGTGTATTTTTTTGGTTTAATAAAAAAGCATTAGTTGCTTTTAATGGAATTTTTAGGATATGAGAATTAATGTTCTTGCACCGTGCAGGTTTATTCGAAGGTAAGTGGGGAACCTCCTCTGGAAGTACCTACTGTTGATGTGAGCTCCAAAGAATTTTACGGTGTGGGATATGATGATAGTGATAAGAGAATTCCTGACATGACCATAATCAACAGGCAGCTTGGTATTGATTCTTATCTTCTTCTTTATATATATATATATATATATATATATATATATATATATATATATATATATAATTCTAAAGCCTTTAGATTTAGGAGCATTGTGAGGGAATTTAATGGATTATGAATACCAGGTTGGGACCCCAAGACTTCGCTTTGGGACTTGCTTGAATCAACACTGACCTATCAACATAGGACATACGCTGAGGCTGTTAAGCAGGCCATTGCAAAACCGGCTGCCAACTAAGGCCAAAGGGAAGGGATTCTTGCTTAGGTTGCTGTTGTTTAGCAATTCTTTCATAATATATGTCAATGGTTGATTCGCATATACGCTCTATACTTTTTTTTTTTTCTTTCCAGTGTCGGTAGTCAAATAGCTGAAGTAGCTCAGGAATGTGTGTCGGATATCTCTGGAGAAGGCCTTAGATTAGGTCACAGAACTCTCTCATATTACTGTAATTTGTCAGTAGAGCTTGGCTACGGCATATTGGGGGGGTGGCTATTATACAAGGAAAGCTACTTACTGTTTTGCACCTTCTCTAGGGGTATACTTGTCATTCCACTATTTTGTTACCCCCCAGGTGTGTTGTATTATTTTTTGTTTGACCCTCTCTGTCCCATGTTCCTTTAAATTATTATTTTATTAATTTCCTGCAATCGCATATTTTATATGCCTTTGGGTTCTTCACAATTAGCGTGATTTAGAGTGTTGAAGGATATTTGTAGATGCGTCAATAGTAGCAATTATAGCAAAATTAATCTCAGTAGTAGCAATTATAGCAAAATTAATCTCAGTAGTAGCAATTATAGCAAAATTAATCTCAGTAGTAGCAATTATAGCAATGTTTGGTGTGCTTATTGAAGTCATATTACTTGTGGAAGCACTTTGTCTACGTATGTGCCCAACATTTTAGTTCAATTTGCTTTTTCACTGTTAATCAGCGGTTCATCATAACATGGAGCGGAAGGCAACAAATTTGTTTGGTCATCGTTTGGATGGCTAGTCGTGTGGGAATCACATTGACTACTCACATATTAGGTAATATCAGCTAGGAATGCTTCGGGTCAAAGATTGGTGAGCCATAGAACAGTTTTCTTTATTTGCAAAAATTGATTACCAAAATCATTTCCAACTCTATAAACAGTAGCAAACTGAAATTGGGCTTCCGAGTCTTTGTCATGACACTTGCAATAGTTACTTGGGCCATTGGCTATTTTGGCTCCTTGCAACCACTGAAAAAGGAAATATAGACAAAAAGGACTTTCAACTTTCAAAGTTGATTTACTTTTCCTTCTACTTCCATCCAGAAAGACAACAATAGTTGCAGTCATGGTAATAGCCATCCTTATAAGATCCATAACTGTAGGCTGTAGCCTTAAAAATTTAAAATAGTGGACAACATTTGTTTTAAGAAAAAATTTCTATGTCGGGAGAGTAAGGTCTAGGAGCCTAAGCAGAAACGGGGACACGGCTAGAACCTGCTTCAAAGGAACAAAACAAGAAAAGTGAAAACGGTTGGAAAAAAAATGAAAAACATGGATCTTTTTACCACCAACCAATTCAATAATGCTCTCGTTAATGAGGAAATATTATTAATCAAGCCATTATGAATGGATGGAGATTGTCAATTTGTCAACTTAAAACATATGCTTTTTGGTCAAGTGAAATCAAAATGATTTGTTTAAATAATGCCAGATTATGTACACGGTTAGATGTAATAAAACAAAAATTGAACGATAAAATGGATCCTCTTTGTTTCACTTAAAATTAAGAGATCCGATTCCTACCTTGTTGGGGGTTGGGACTTATTAATAGTGCATATTATCTTTTACCATGTATGATAACAATTAGGACGGTAAGGGAATGAAGCAGTTTATGAACAACTTGAGTTAAGTTCGGTAAAAATTTATTTATGTTCATCTATTTATTACAAGTTAAAATCAGTCTTATTATAAGGTTCGTTTGTAAATGCGTGGAACTCTAATAAAGTTAATTTTGTTCATGAAGAAGCTCATTTCATGGAGAGGGGATCCTATTCCAAAATGTAAGTAAATTGGTCGAAATCATTATTTTTACATTTTACGTTCTTTTAAATAGATTTCTGGTTCAAAATAATTATGAATTTTCTGATAAAGAAAACTTCACTATAGTTTGAACAGAGAGATATGAAAGCGGACCCCAAAAGCTTAAATCTAAAAGAGAGCATTGGGCCATTTGATGTACAAAATAGCATTACTCAAATTCCCAATCTAAAAGGCAAGCACGCCCGGTGGGACTCGAACCCACAATCGCCTGATTAGAAGTCAGGCGCCTTATCCATTAGGCCACGAGCGCTTTGCATGCACGTCAACGCTTATAACTAGATAGTAAAGTAAATTTAATTGCAGAGCTCTTGTGCCCTCCAACTGGAATCAATGTACTTGTGGCACGTGTTAGTTAGTCCAATGATATATGATATATCAATATCATGGCCGTTGAAAAACTATGTATTAAAATTGACATTTCATGGTTGAAATATTGCTAAACCAGTAAATGCTAATAAGATACTTGTCCTTATTTAACTCATCTATCTATTTTTTTCACCCTAAAAAACGTCTAACCTCGTAGAAGTCACCATAGAATTGATTCCAAATTTGAATTCCGCCACTTTATCCCAAGCTGTCTGTCTTACAATACATTCCTCCAAAGTCTTCAATCGAATCCACATTGAAAAAAATAAATGGTCTTTACTCTCAGTATAACTTCTGCAAAATACACACATTACATCACCCTTAAAACCCCAATTTAGTAGCCTAGCTATCTCGAATATTTGGCATGTTCTTAACTACAAGCCACATTATAAATGCATGGCGAGTGATAGCTAGAGAGAACCAAATTAGCTCATATAGAATGAGTGGTTTATAAAAATAGTCATTAGTGTTAAATCTCACATTACTTAATTATTAGGTGAAATTCAACTTTATAAGGGGTTCTAGAGAAACTTCAAATTGACTAATCATTTTTGAGTGATGGCGTAGATGTAGTTAACGTTGTTCCCTAAATCGCTACTATCTTTCTCTTCTAGTTTTAATCTTTTTCTTTTTTCTTGACCTCCTCTTCTTCGATAATTTTATTGTATTATATTATTTTGGCCGGACTGTAAATAGAGTTAACTATTTTTCATGTTAGTTACCCTATGGCTGTTACTTATTAGGCTCCCACATAGGCAAGATAACATAAAATTTACTAAGTTGCTAAGCCATCTAGGTGCTTTATTATTTTGGTGTAAGCTTGTGAATCTGTGATTAAGTGAAAGCAAATATCTAGTCCCGTTTATAATATTTCTTTTACGGCAATATGATGTTGATTTATTTATTTATTTATTTTTTTGGGTTGTTCTTGAGACTCTTTGAGAATATTATTATTTTCTGGTTAGAAATTGATCTAATGTCCTTTTATGACTATAGCTTTACCTGCCCTTTGACTTCTCACCCCAAAAAAAACATTGATTTTTCAAAGGGAAATGCTGGTGTTCCCACCAACATCCCACCCCCATCCCACCACCTCCTAAGTGATTTTATTTTTTTATTTAATAATTTTATTTTCAGTTTTTTCACTTAGGGGTGGTGGGATGCTGGTGGGAACACTGGGAACACCAGCATTTACCTTTTTCATATAGGACAGTCATGGGTCCGTTGACTGGCTAATGGGTATTGTTTGTTGGCTTTGAGTGGGTGTCTCTTACTTTTTCTTTTTTTTTTTTTACATGCCCACACAAGAAGGGAGGGGGATTCGAACTAGTGACCTTCGCTTCATTAGGCGAAGGTATTGTTTGTTGGCTTTGAGTGGGTGTCTCTTACTTTTTCTTTTTTTTTTTTTACATGCCCACACAAGAAGGGAGGGGGATTCGAACTAGTGACCTTCGCTTCATGAGGCGTGGTCTCTTACTTTCTTTTGTCATGCATCTAGAATGCCACAATTCTAAAGTGGTTTACTCCTTCAAATCAGAGAACTAAATCTAATTAAATAAAGAGAAAATTAAGCTTAACTCTACCGACTTACCTTCTTGTTTTTGCAATTATTTTTATAAATTTTAAAAACTTTCAATTTATTATATCAATCTTTTAATTTTTATCAATTTGATCACTCTATTAAGATTTTTCGTTAAATCTTATCAAAATTTTTAAAATATCTCAATATTTTTATTTTTCAAAGAAAGTATAAAAAATTTCAAAAATTCATGTGTGGATATTTTTGCAAATTCTGTTGAATTCTGACCAACATCTAAATCTTTGCAAATTTTTTTTTAATTAAAAAAATATGAGTATTTTGAGAATTTTGACACTCATCCGTTAGGAATTAACTTAAAATCCTAACGAATGGATAAAATTTAAATTTAAATGCATTAAATTGATATTTACAGTTTAAGAGAATAATTAAAAATATAATAAAATTTTAATAGAGTTAAAGCCAAATTTTTCCTTAAATAAATTAGTGAACAATGGAATTTGAGTACCATGCAAGCTGTAAGGGGTTGATGTCTGGCTCTTTGTCCTTCTTTTAAAGTGGTGGTGTTGAGCTGTTTGGCTGTGTAGTTGAATTGAGGGGCCTTTTCTTCCTTTGTTTCTATTGATGTTGAAAGGGTCGACGATTTTCGTGCTGCTGGTGGGATTTCTTTGATTTCTGCCACCAGTCTAAAAAAGAAACAAGAAAAAGGTTGAATAAATTCACATTTAATTGACCACCGTTTTCAATATCACGACATATTGCTAACAATAATTATTGGGAAATATTCTTCGTAATTAGAAAAAAAAATGGGCTTATTTAACCCATATAAGCCCATTTATTTATATTAATTTTGAAAAATCAGCAACATTAAAAGATTATGGCTAAGGCCCGTTAAGAAGCAAAGGCTAAGGTGCTAAGGCCCATCAAGAATTTCACAAGAAGTTAGAATTATCTTGAGAGCATCAAATCCCGAGATACTTAGATTGCCCGAATCCCAGGTAGACCGGAAAGAAATTTCGGAATCAAGAAATCAGTTCCCACCTTATCCGGATTAAATAGTTGAAGTCCCACCTATAAATAAGTACATACTACCAGGTATTCTTCAGATGAATTATTGTTTATAAAGACTTGATCTATATTCTCTTCAAATACTGACTTAAGCATCGGAGTGGGTTCGGGCTGACACCTCTAACGAGCTCATTTGTTAATATTTATTATTTTACAAGAGTTAAGGAAAGACTTTATCAAAATTTGTGCTACTGCACCGAAAACTGCCTTAACAATAATGAAACATATTCTTTTGGATACGTAGGATCACACATAAATTCAACATATTCAATTGTAATTTTTTTTTTAAAAAAATAAAAAATACAAAAAGGGAAGAAAAAAAATCACTTCTCGATCTTTTTGCAGGCATCTTACATTGCCCAATGGCACTGCGTAACGTGTCACGATGCAAGTAAGAGGACCTGCTAATTCTGTGCTCCAGAAAGCACAATAAATCATTTATTTTCTGTTCACAGAAATTGAACCTTAACTACTTCCTGTCTAACATATTAACACGACAATTGCATGGCTGGTTGAGATTACAGGCGGTCTCTGTCGCATGAAATAGACAAGCAATTAATACGACGATGCTTTTTCATATGCAAATTCCCCCAATCGGGATATGTGGCGGACCTTTCAAAGACGCTGATTGCTTTTGGAAATTTTGAAAGGATGGAGCACCAACCACAGACACTTCTTTTTCTTTTTCAAGTGTTTGTTAAAAGATGGAAGATTAAATAATATGTGGAACATGGAAACCCTCAAACTTTTGTTTTGTTTCCCTTTTTGAAGTCCAAAAAGAAAAAAAAGAAAAAGAAATCTCAACTAAAGTATCATTGTTCCATGTTTTTGCCTATGACGTAGAATTGATGAATTTAATTTAATTTAATTTTTTTTTTTTTTTTGTGGTCAAATGTATGTTATAGTTTAGCAAAAAGAGAGAAGCTATAATATATTTCAAAGGTGTGTATTGTAGTTTGACTCTGTAAAGAAAATTTCTAAGGGCTAACCTTGATGTGTATCTTCTTTCAAATTTCTTTGCCAACCAATGTTTCAAGCTAATTACAAATAGTTTGATCAAAATATTATCAAATTTACTTAATTGCTTGTTGGACTAACTAGCGTTGAGCACATATTCCCTCGAGATAATTGGTATTCAATCCTTAGCTTATTGACAATCGTTAATAGTCGGTTTTGGTAAATGATTGTTCGACTAAGGGGTTCAGCTATCGCACCGAACCAACCCCCTTTGGCGGGTAGGAAGTTGGTTTATCAACCAAAAAAAAAAAAACCGACTCTTTGATTTACGTGATTGTGAGACCAGGAAATCAAATCTGGCTGTGAGAGGTTGAAGTAGATCGAACCCAAATCAAATAACCAAATCGAGTTATCAAGATTGAAGAAAACCTCAACTACACATGCATGAATAACATGATGAAAAAAATCATACTTGGCCATGAGAGGGGGAGAGATTGGGACCTTGACTCCTTGAGAACCGATGACGGCCGCTTTAGTTTGCTAACAACTTCGATTAGTGTTTCAACATTTTTTAGGTTAGAAAGCGAGAGACAAAGAGAGTAAAAGTCTAAGAGGAATGTCGGCGATAGAGGGTGGGAGAGGTTGATTGCCGATAGAGAGAGGCAAAGGTAGGCCAAGCGACAATTGGCACTCTGAAAGACTATATGTACAAGCATATATGTATGTATTATAGTCGGTTAAGTTAGGTATGTTGAGTTTATTGATACTCAACACACAAGATCTAACAATGTCGGATATTGAATATACTCAACAGACCGATCGACAGAGTTAAGCAAAATCACCCTTATTTGGACAGTTTTCATCTTGCCTGTTAAATATATTACAGAAATATATGAAAGAGAGAAAGTGTGAAATAGAGAGAGCAAAAATATATAATGGACTATATTGAATTGAAGTAGTGTATCTAACAATATTACATAGGTCTCTATTTATAAAAATACAATGAGTAGTGAGCAAGAAACTCTAAACTACATAAGGTATGAAATAAACCATAATAGGAAAGACAATAATACAGTAAATATAAAATATTCTGACATCATCCTTCAAACTCAAGGTGTAAGCTTGTGTTTGGAAAAAAGAAAGGGAAAAGAATTTGGGTTGGAGCCTGGTTGACAAGGTTTGGCCCCTGTATGGGTTGACCCGGCTGGCCTATTCGACTCAGCTAGGTTGAAGGATTGGGTCGTGTTTGGCCTATTTTGGCTGGGTTGGATAGCTGGGCCAAGGAATCGGGTCTAACACGACGAACTGCGGGTTGACAAGCTAGCCTATTCAGATGAGCTTGCTGGACCGGTTTAATAATGCATCGGGCTGGCCTGGTCAACTAAACCAGACTGAAAGAGGCTTGGACCGGATGGAATCAGACTGAAAAAGGGAGTTGAACCGGGTAGAACTGTCATTGAATGAGTAACCCTAGGTAAGGATAGGCACGGATCGAGGCTGGCCGAGTTTTGGCCATTTTGGCACCTGGACCTGCATATGCAGGTTTTGAAAAACCCTACTCGTGGCCCGGCTACAATTCATTATAGCCACCAGGTTGTGGGTTGGGCCGGGTTGGGTATTTAGGGTTACTGAACCGAACAAAGAAGTCTGTTATGGAACCAAACAAAGAAGAAACCTCAACGACTGAGACTCGAATGTGTGTGCCAACTGGGAGTTAACTGATGCATCGACACTAGAGAAATTGTAGCGGCACGGGATGGAACCAGGTGCTGGTGTGCGGTGGATTTTGAATCAGCGACTGGGGTGGCCGCTGTGAGGTGGTTGCTGGGTAGAACTGTGATGGCAGCTATGAGCTTTTTGGCGGTGGTTGACAGCGCATTTGGAAGATGGGATCCGGTGATTTTTGGATCTGCGGCTATGGTGGGCTGCTCATGGCTAATGAGGGAACCATGGCAGCGTCAATGAAGAAAGAAGGGACTTGGGGGTTCGCACTTCGTAGGCGGAATCCAAGCCCACATATGTTCTTGATGCAACAGAAACATGTGTGATACATTAGTTAAACACATCGTTTGGACTGGTGACTAACAGCTGTAAAACATTAGCTCAATTTAGCTGCCTATTCAATCTTCATTTGCCATGTGGACCTCGAGATACCACCCACTGCCCTTGCTTCCACCACGTGCTTTCTAGATGCTTCCACCATTTACCCTTCAATGCTTCATCTCTTCTTTTCCTTTCAGAATCTTCTTTTCGCAACCCTAACTTATCTCAGCTGCCGTCTTCTTTTCCTTTTCTTTCATCTCTTCTTTTCCTTTCAGTATCTTCCACCATTTACACACGACAGGGACTAACGAAGATGAAGAAAGAACTAAGAAGTGAGGTGTGAGGGGCAGAGTGGGTTAGGGTCTTTTTTTATTTTTAGGTCTTCTAGGTTTAGACGGGCTGGGGATCCAGGATTTTAAAAAATGTATAACTGCAACCAGCCCCGCCCCCACAGTTTTGCCAAATTTGGACCCGGATCCAAACCCGCGATTATCATTGTCAACATGAAATCTAGTCTTCATAGGTCGGGTCGGGCAGGGCGAATTTTGTGGGTTTGGGCGGGTTTTGCCCACTCCTAACTCTAGGGCTAACTTTTACGTCCAATGAATAATGCCTTTCCCAATTTTTAAAAAGCATTTTATCAAATTATGATGTGGATACATGTCCACGCACAAATATAAATATGGATGGCCAAAATGGACTTCCTTGGTATAAATTGTTTTAGGGAGACCAACGATCGAATCTCCCTTCTTACCTCCCTTTAGCCCCCACACCCAGTTCCAAGCATGGAATTAGCTTATGAAGTAGATCTTCAAAAATTAATATATATATTTTTTTTATAAAGTTTTACGCCATGCACTAAAATTTGATCCAAATGCGTTCAATTATATATTTAAAGCAATGATTCTCACAAAGTTGTTGTGCACAATGGCTTGAAATTGTCCTATTGCTTATTATAAAAAGAAGAAAAGTAGCCTTCACATGCAATTAATGCCAGTCATTTTTGAGGAGTTGCATATATAATGATAAATGATAAAACTCGAGAGGAAAACAATAATGGCATGCGTTTATTGCTATACGGGCCAACTTTCCACTTGATTTCTCTTGGCTCCATTCAGGAGAAGGCACAATTGTCTATCGATTGCATTAATGATGCATTTAGTTTGGGCCTGTTTAATTGGCTGCGGTGGCGTATGGTTAACTCAAATATCACATTTAACAAGATTATGATCTTTTATAATTATTTATTTGAATTTAAGTAAGCGATTGTGAGAGGCTATTTATGAGATCCACTTGACTGAATAAGTGATTGGACAGTCTAATTTTTATTTGGTCATGTGGGTTTTATAAGTGGTCTTTTACAATCACCTATTCGAATTCTCTCAAATTCGAACAAACAACGGTAGAAGATCTTAATCTCTTCCTTTTACATGAGGTGGCTGTGCCTTTTGTGGGGTTTTTTTTTTTCTTTTTTTTTTGGATGCACTGCTTTTACAATGAAGGCCAAATAAACAATGAAGTGTGTTTCTCTTTATTTTCTTATGTTTTTTAGTTTTCTCTTTTTGGCATTCACATTCAACCTCTGAGTTTTTAAAGTCGTGTACAAATATGTCAGACTAATTAATGGGCACCACCAGTTGCTATTAGAAATACAGGATTTTCATTTTCGGTTTAATATTTTCTCTATCAATGTACTTAATATAGTTGGATGATTGTAATCAAATTGACTACATTTCTCTTATAAAATGAGGTCATTTATATTATAAGATGAAGGTAAAATGTAGTCCTAAAAGCAATTTCGTACTAGTGAATGTATGTCTCTAACGCCGAATCACTTGATAATTCCTATCTATTTTCTTCTTATTCTACTACTGTAAACTCTTTCATTTACATTTTATTACAATTTTTTACATGGTATTAAAGCCTAAAATGGCCAACGCCGCTCCTTCTTTAGTCCGTTGCATCTTTTAAACATTTTGTTAAACATAGATACAATATAACCACCGTTCAGCAAAATATCAGTTCAGCTAAACGCGCCAAAGGTCTTTTAATTTTTAATTTTTTTAATTAAGTTAAATATATATGTATTTTTATGTTTAAAAATTAAGTTTGAGTTCTACTAAAAATAAACTTGATTACTCATTCATATTTGACCCCTCCAAATAAAAAATCCCAATTCGGTCCTTGCGCATCTCATATTTCTCATCTTACGAACGTATAATGCCTTCTTCTTTTTTTTTTTTTTTTTTTTTGAGAGAGAGAGAGAGAATGTATAATGCCTATTTATCAATAAAAGTAATTATCACATTGCTTTTTAGGATTGAATTGGATTAGATGGGGTGAAGATTCTTCAAAATTTTGAGAGGGTTTTATCTTGTTTAATTCTTTAAATGTTCATCATTATCTTTAAATTAAATAATTTATATTTTATTATCTCAATATTTATGATATAATAAAAAATATATAATGATTTTAAAATTTCAACTCACATGCAACCCACGTAAGAATGGTCTAAACACTTTATACACATCCTAATCCCCAAGTTTCATCCTAAACATTGATGATTTTGTGTTGAGGTGGATTGCACTGGGCTAAGATTTATTTATTTATTTATTTATTTTAAGAGAGGGTCATTGGTAATAAAATAACCAAAAACTATAAATAGTTATTAAAATAACTAGAAAACCTATATTTTTTTACACACACAAAAAAAATAATAATTAATTAATTCTTGAAATTTTTGGTTGGCCCTACGGATTCGTCCTTGCTCCTTAATTCGTTACATACCCAGCAGAAGAACTTTCCGTGGGTCCCAAACCCAGTCGCTCCTCTCCTTTGAAGGAATTGGGGTGTATAAAATAGTTTGTTAAAAGTTTTGGATTTACTAATATAAAAAAATAAAATAAAATAAAAAGTTTTTTGTATTTATCTTCCCAAACAATGAAAAGTTTTCTTAAATATCAATTATTCAAATAAATGTTTAAATGTGCTTAAAAGTTTTGGGTTTTTCTTCTCAAATACTAAAAGCTCTTTTTACATATCAATTATCCAAATGTATTTTGAAAATTCTTTTTCTTAAATATCAATTTTTATCTTTATAAAAACCCAAAATCCAAAATACTTTTTTTCAAAACTTTATCAAACTTAATTTTTTTTTTTTTTTTCAAATAAGAGTGCGTTTGGGATTGTGATTTCGTAGAGAAAAAATGAGATTTTAAATTAAATCGCAGAAAATGAACCGTTTGGAAACTGTGTTTTTAAAAAATTGCGATTTGAAAACGCAGAAAAGTGATTATTCAAATCGTAGGCAATGAGATGTTTTTTTGAAATCGCAGTATTTTAAAAGGTTAATCTGCGATTTTGTCAAACGCTTAACTGCGTTTTTAAAAATCACTTTTTTAAATCGCACATTTTTAAATTGCTATTTTTAAATTGAACTTTTTAAAATCGCAAACTCAAACGGACCCTAAAAATATTAACAAATTACCCAAAACATAAAATACTTTTAAGAATACAAAATTAATTTTCACCTTTATACCTTAATGTCACACTTGAACACTTTTTCGAAAAACATCATTGAAAACATATTAACAAACATGCCTATTATTTGTTATTTAAGATATGTTTTTATAAGGGCAAAAAAAAAAAGTTTTATTCTATTTCTTATGCATTCCGTGCAAAAAGTAGATTAATAAAGTTTATTTTTTTTTAAAAAAAAAGATAAGAAATTGGATCGGAGGATTTTTCTTTAAAATTACCTAATGTCTAAAATGAATGTGATTCTACATCAAATTATAATTTTCTCATACAGATTTAATAGAGTTGATTTTGACATGCATTTTTTAAAAATGAATATTACATACATTTTTTTTTTTCTTGGGATTTTCATTGCAGGAGTTTAGTACTTACCCAATCAATGGGATTATCTTAAAGCCAGTAAACCATCATCATTGATGATAATTATATACATTTTTAAAAATGAAAATTACAAACAGTTTTAATATATGTCAATTTAAATGACTGAATATTTTAATATATATATATATATAAATATCTTCTTCAATTCACAATTATCAAGTCCCAAATCTATGTCATTTCTTACTTCTTTTTGGGCGTCCTCTAATCCTTTGCCCACGCGGTTTGAAACCATGATTGCACCAAGGTGTTCGACAAAAAGCGTGAGACAAACATCATTCCTCGGCTGGTTCGTTATGATTACCCATCATTCCTCGGCCGGCTAAAACCCCCCACAGCCCTTGCACAAGCTTTCCTTGAACCAGTCCTTCACGGACCAAGATCCGGTGCAACACAGTTAAGATATTACCATGGGCCGGAGTCAATAATTATTATAGCCAAAGGTTAAGGGTAAAAAAATTTGTCGCTACGGGTTAGTAGGTTAATTTTTAATTATCATCTTAAATTTTTTTTCTTCTTAATAATTGGGAGGCATGGCCTATATCGGTCCTCCCCTCCTTCAATGATAAGACTTCATTTAGATGGATGATCCAAATTTCAAATAGTAAAAAATAAAAAATAAAAAAAAATTGTTGATATGGCCACCCGGACATCCACAAGGGTTTCAGGGTGTTACGACAACCTCCAATGAAGTTGGAAAAGACAAAATTTTCTTACAAATCGGTTTGTAAGAAATTTTATACAAACCATATCTAAAATTGACATGTGTCTATTGACATATGAAAAACACATGTTGTTTTAATAGCATGTGCTTCTCACATATTTTTTTAATAACATAAATAAAAAAATATGTACTTTTCACATACTTAAAGAACACATATATCAATGTTACTCTTATACGTAAGTTATAGAAAATTTATTACACACCGATGTTCTTTACAATTTTTTTTTTCTTTTCTTTTCACTGCATTTATATAATCATCTTGACCGTCCATTTTAAATTAGTAGTCGCACAAAAAAAATCTATTACAGTCATGCAATACCATCATAAATATTGCACCAAATTCAAATCTGTCTTTCACATCCGCTTTTGTTTCAAAATGAAAAGTTGAGCCCCTCACCGGCCTGTGCTTTACACCACCAACGTTAAACGCACCTTTTGCCGGCCAGTTTGGCGTCGTGATCTGTGCAATCTTTTTCTTTGGCACAAACAAATCCCAAAAGAATTGTTATTGTTATAAATTTTTTGTTTGATTTATTATTTTGTTCTTTGGCATGGACATTTCCTAGCTGTACTGGCCCACTGTTGCCGTCACTGCCCCAGTTGACTCGGTGGGACTCGGTTCCTTGTTGGCATCTTTTGTTCCTTTTTTTAATAGAGGAATAATTCTTGGGTCACCAACCAAAAATGAAGACTTGGGCTTTGTAGAGAGAGAGAGAGAGAGCGAGAGAGAGAGAGCCTCTCCTTCCGCTCAGCCATGGCTCCAGCAGGGAAGGTCTCTGAGTTTCATCGAGAAGGCAATGACTGGTAGTCACACACACAAACCCATTTCCCATCAGCGTTCGTTTGCTAATTTTTTGGTTTAGTTTTGTTTCTTATTCATCTTCCTTTATTGGGTCCTGGAATTGATAAGCTTTTAAAGCCTTGAGCCCGGAAGTTATAGCTTCAAAATTCTATTACTGGTTTTTGAACAAGGTCTTTAAGAAGAACAAGAAGAAGAATTTTCTTCTTTTTTATTTATTTATTTTTTTTGTTGATAATTTGGTGGTTCTTTTGGGCTCGGCAGGTTCTGCAGTGCTGGATTGCCGAGTGATATCACTGTTGTGGTCGAGAGCGTAAACTTCCATCTTCACAAGGTATCCCTACCCCTTTTTCCGTTATGGTCATCAGTAAGAACTTGATTTACATTCTTTCCGTTGCATATTTCTTTGTCTACTGAATGGTTTCCTGATCCTGTAAGTTGTTTTGTATATCTGTTGATGTTTTAGTCTTTCTTGATAATGATGCTGACCTGAATATCGTGTGTCTATAAGTTGCTATAAGTTGTTTTTGAGACCTATATGTGTTAAGGGAGTTTTGGAATTGCAGAGAATTTAACGTTCTTATTGGAGTATAAAGGCATTGGTACAGTTTCCGGTCTAGTGACTTGTTGTCTCGGAATACTCTCTCTCCGCAACCTACAAGACAAAAACATTAAACAAAGAAGCTTGTCGGTTCTGCCGACGAGGTCTCACTCCGATGCCTTAGTTAGATTTTTGTTGACAAAAATACGAGAAATGTGAGAGTACAGGAAAAATCAGATAGATCTTAATACCTCAGGTAGGGGCCAATTTATAGGCATATAGTTTTGATGTATTGAGTATATTCCGATTAGAATTCAATTAGGACTCTAATCCCAAATAGTGAGATTAGAATTCATCCAGCAAAGAGAGTCCTATTTGGCTAGGACTGTTCCATATTTGAATTCAAATATATTTCATATCCCGTATCGTGCGGGATAAGAGGTTATTTTGGAGGATCCGGGATTGAGACCTTCCAGCACATTTTCGAGGTTTATGGGACAGATTTTTCCCATAACTCCCTCCGATAATACCGGGATAAGAATCCTTGTATATTTCATCCCAATCATCTCATGGTAGTCCCGAAAAATCCAGTTCTGGGACTATCTGAATATGGGCATTCCGAATGGATTCTTTTGGTGTTCCCGAGTCAGTGATGTCCCAAGACTTATCGACTATATTTATCCCCAGTTTGGCATCGAGGGATATTCGTATTCAAGAGTCCTTGATTGAGTATTATTTGTGAGATTCTCTAAGTAAGGAGTATCTGATGTGTCCTCTATTTGAGGTACCTATAGGCCAGATCCAAGGCATTTTTGACCGATCAAATCTTCATGAGCCTTTGATGAAGTATGACTTCTTGTTGGGCTTGATGGACCACATGGGCCCACAGGCCCAACCGTGGGCTTGTATGGGCTGTGGGAATGATAATTTTCCCAACAAAAGGGATTTAAGAATAGTCTTGCTCCTATGCAACTGAGATTTCTTTGTTACAGTTGAAGTTTTATGCCACAGGTGAATAGTTATTTGAATCTTCTATCAAAATCAAATTTTGATGAGAAATTGCCTTCTACCCAATTTGTTTAAGAATTTGTTGTTCGTTGGTTTTGTTGTACAACCCCTTGTTCTCAATCCCACATCATTTGTTGCTTATCAAGTTTTGGGGCTTTGGGAGTCTCAAGCAAGTACTGAGGAATTCATCTAGCAGAAATCATTCCCATCCCAGACCAGAGTGATCATATTTTTGCATCTATCAACATCAATAGCCTTAGAGCACTCACAATGGTTTATGTAAATTTTTATATAAAATGGCTAACCGAAACTCACTTTTGCTAACTTAGCTAACCACCTTTCAAGACCTTACTTCAACGGCTTATTTAAACTCATTCTCTATTTTATTAAAATAATAAATTTTAGAATATTTTATTCATTTTAATTAAAAACTCATATCTATCAAAAAAACACCAAATAAAACTCTCATCTCTAGCAGCATAATCATCGCCCTATTTTCCATCATCACCAACACAGTATCACCGAAAAACCATCACAAGAAACCAAATAACGATCATGAATCACATGATTTAAGAAGCATGGGTAATTTTTTGGATTGAAGAAGCTATGAGCCAAATATCACTCCAAACTGAAAAACTCTGCCCAAAAAAAAAATTGTATTTTGCTTGATGAAATAAACCAGCAATACATGAGCTTTATATACAGGAGATGAACCCCTCCATTTTCCCTTACAGTACGTTGTTATTTTTTTTTTAAGCCTCCTTTTCAAAATTTTTTTTTTTTTTTTTTTTTTTTTTTTTTTTTTTTTTTTTCATACCGTCATATTTTACAATGGTTGTTTCGTTAAAATAATCATTTTTCTTGCACAATAATTTTTTTAACGGTCATTAAAGTTCACTACTATTCTGCACCTTGTTATAGAAAGAATTGCAATCCTTGAATTGTTTATATTGTAGTAATCAAGTTTGATTAAAACTAATATCATCAATAAAATTGGAAAACGTTGTAAATGTCAATACGAGTTTTTTTTTTCTCTCAAAAAAAAAAAATTGAAAGAGAGAGAAGGAGAGAGTCCCAAAAGATATATTAAAAAAAAGGGTTAAATATATTTTAGCCCCCCAAACTACCACCCTTTCTCCAGATGGCCCCCCAAATTACCAATGCTTAGATTCTGGCCCAACTACCACTTTCTGATTTTTTGGCCCCATCCGTCTATTTATACCGTCAATTCTAACAGAAATTGGCCAAAAATCCGAAAATACTCCTTCCTTAACCGTGGGAATTTCAAAGTATAGGAGGGGTATTTTCGGAATTCTGTTTAGAATTGACGGCATGGATGGGGCCAAAAAATCAGAAAGTGGTAGTTTGGGGGCCAGAATCTAAGCATTGGTAGTTTGGAGGGCCATCCGGAGAAATGGTGGTAGTTTAGGGGGCTAAAATATATTTATCCCTAAAAAAAAAGATGCATTTAGGAGTTACACTAGTCACAAATCCATTTTGCATTTTTAGTAGATAATGGGATGGAAGGTTTTTTTTGTGATTTTGCTTAGCTATTCTAGCTAAAAGTGAGATATATAATCCATTGGGAATGCTCTAACAACTATCCCTTTATATTCTGACCCAGACTCTACATTTGAAAGACATTTTATGTCCCTTTTGCACTAATAAGGTGAAAGATCATGATCAATGTTAGCCATGAGAAACTTATATATGGTTGATAGTAAGGGCAGAGTTTAGTAGCAGTAGGAAATTCTTAAAAATTATCTATTTATATTAGGTGTACAAAATTCAAATTTAAGGTATTTCTACAAGGCAGACTTAGTAATCTGCGCATCCAGATAACAGCTTTACAGTTTGATCCTGGAATTTTTATGATTTTTTTTTTTTTTTTTTTAAATTTATAAGTAATGAAATGCATATCAAAGAGCGCAAAGATGTGCAACCCTAGTACACATTAAGTATAGAAGATGAAAATATAAACCAGACTCCAAATAATACCTAGAAGGGGGGTTGAATAGGTGTATGACAATATAATGCAGAATTAAAGATTTAATCAACCACAAACAAACAATCACCAAAATATGAAAAGCAATAAAGCAATTGATACATATATTTGGTGACGAAGTAGAAACACTTTGAACTCAGAGAAAAACACTTCGGGGTAGCCAACTCAGGAAATCAATCCAATAACGAAGAATCCACAAATTACAAGATGTTAATACTCATAAAACCTTTGCAGTCGCCACACTCTTGCATTACAACAAGTGACGCACTTGTCTGCTTCTCTCTTAGAACCTCTGGAGAGTTCTTCTTCTTGATCTCCTTAACTGGAACTCTGGTTAGCTTTAATTGTTCAAGGTTGATGGTTAAACAATAACCAAAACTCTAAAAGAGATTTAATATTAATAGTCCAGGTCTAACACCTTCTCTTAGCACACTGAATTGTAGAGTAGAATCCTTAATAAATTCGTGCCTGGAAGTCCCTTTAAATAGACCTCTGAAGAAAACCTAGTTCAAGTTGAAATAGGATTTAAGAAAATTCGCCAAGATTTTCGTTCCTATATTTTAGGGCGATTTTTGCATAGTAAACGTTCGAATTAGGAAAAACCTATTTCAAAGATATTTGTTGTTTTTTGTGTTAACTTTCCAACACCGCTGATTTCACCGCAATCCGATATTTGAGCTGAAAGTTATAGTTAAAATATAGAGATGTGTTCAATCTAGAATGAAAAATCCGATTTTAACTCCACTTAATTAAATTCCAATTTGCTCATTTCCTTGATTGATTAGGCTTAACTACATCTTCTAGGTCTTTCAATTTGAGTTGGATTCAGTCTTGGATAAAATTCTTCACCAACTTAACCAGTAGAGTAAAACTTACCACCAAATAAGTTTTGACACCGAATTTGCCAACACTAAAAGCCTAACAGAAGAGAACGCTTAAGTAGAAGAAGAAAAAAGTATAAGAAAATCATTAAAACTAATCACTAAGGGAATTGAAAACACAGCTGTCCAAGTAAAAAGAGAGTAAAAGAAGAATAGGAGCTCCTCAAACGTCCTCTCTTGGTTCTCGAAATTTATGTCATTATGTTCTCTCCAAAAGCACCACAAAAGGTAAGAAGGCACCATTTTTTATGAGTCTTATAAGGAGAAGAAAAGAAAAATACTACCTCACTCTCTCTCTCTTGAGTTTTGTTTTGGGTAGATCAAGAGCTTTTAATATTACATTTAAGCCTCTTCAACAATCCCAGATGTTGGATTGTTTTGGCTATATTTATAGATCTTAGTGAGATGTCAGTCGTAGAGTTATTTACATCTTGAACCACTCAATTTAGACATTAGAGAAACATATTTCGAACTTTACATAATATTGGCAATCAAGAAATCTACTCAGAGAAGGCAGGACTGGCATATTGACCTTTACTTCCAAGTTCCAACCCTCTCAAACGTGCTGCAACAATTTTGTTTGGGGTTGCATCTCCAAAATTAAGTGAATAAATAAATATATGAAATCAAAATGTTTTCAAACCTTTATAAATATCTGAATTTAGGATAGGCTCCCAGATTCGATGGGATGAATTCAACCTTATCATAACTTCTGAAAATGTTGATCATTTTGAAAACTTAATCTAAATGGACTTTCAGATATCTTTCAGGTTGGACTTTTGCCAAATTTGATTATGTTAGAAGTTATTCCATCATCTCCCTCCATGTTAAAAGTTGCAATCCACTAGTTTGAATTTTCTTTTCCATCTCATCATAAAAACTGCTTTCTTCACTTTCTTATGATTCCTGCCAAATTGGCATCGAGATTATCTCTTAACAAGGCAGCTTATGTGACATCATTAGATCTCCTGCATGAGGTCTAATTTCTTAGTCTGTTGTACTCCATGTACATTTTTAGGCTCTCAATCTCTCATATGATGAGGGTTCGGGATCTTTTATAAAACTTATAATGCCTTGCATGTGGAAAATCAAGTTATGACCTGAACAACTATGCCATTCGTTTCTTCTGCAATGAGTTTATTTGTTGTGCACATTGGAATACTTTTGGTACTAAATCAGTTATGTGTTTTAAAAGTTGACTTTCATATATGGGGATGAATGTACTTCCCTAATTCCCTACTGATGGAAACTGTGCTTTTATAACCGCTAAAGTTCTAAGGTGCTGGAGCAACTTAGTTAAATTCTAGTTTTCTATGACATATTGCTTAAATATATTCGAAAGTTAGTTACTCTATTTTCTTTTTTAATGAGAAATGAGCAGATTGCCAGGTTTCTTTTTTGTCCATGTTTGATGCATGCACATGCAAGTGTTGGTTTTCTTTTTTCTTTGTTGGCTGTATTTTTTCTTTTCTCGGTCTTCTCCCAACCGGCATCCTGACCTATGAGGGTCATTGCTGATTAGTGGTGCGCAGTTGATCCATTAGTTCTATCTTCATTAAAAATAAAATAAATAAATAAAAAGATCTTGGTTAAATGATTTTTTCTCTCTAGATTTAAGAATTTATTTCTGAACTTCATGAATATGTTGAACAAGTCTGAAAAAGTACCAAGGCAACTTCCTTGAGACGAGGTGTGAAGACAAGCTTTGCTGGCTACCTTCCAAGGGAGGGTTGTTCTATGTTAGATCATACTACAATGTCATTGTTCCCCATGATAATACTCCTTTCCCTTAGAGGATTATTTGGCGGAATTAGGTTCCCTTGAGAGTGACGTTCTTTACCTGGTCAGCCGCATTAGGGAATATCCTCATCGTGGGCAATCTAAGGAAGAAACATATCATTGTGGTTGATTCGTGCTGCATGTGTAAGAAGAGTAAGGAGCTAGTAGATCATCTTTTACTCCATTGTGAGATTATCAGTTCTCTTTGGAATACTATCTTAACAGTGTAGGGTTGGCTTGGGTATGCCTAGTCGGGTGGTAGGCTTTAGTTTGATTCTATTTGGAAGATGATATTGTCCTACCTTATGTGGTTTCTTTGGAATACTATCTTTAACAGTGTAGGGCTGGCTTGGGTATGCCTAGTCGGGTGGTAGGCTTCAATCTGATGCAATTTGGAAGATGATATCGTCCTACCTTATGTTGTGTCTTTGGAGGGAAAGAAACGATTGGAGCTTTGAGGACCGTGAGAGGATATTGGTGGAATTAAAGGCTTTATTCTTTAAGACACTTTACCATTAGGTTGCTGCCTTTGATTTCAACATTTCTAGCTTTCATTTTTTTTGTCGATCTTTTTTCTTCTTCTAGTTAGGTAACTCTCTTGTATGTATCATGTGTACTTGGGTTGCGCCTTTACGTTTTTTAATGAATTTGCGATTACTTATGAAAAGAAAAATTGTCTAAGGCTAAATTGGTAATTTCATGATGACCCTGCTGGAGGGACTAATGTGTTACATGGGCATACCGCATGGAGTTATTTGTTCATTTTCAAACCCCCAGGATTTATTTGTCATAAGGTCAAATCACAGGGACCAATTTAGCAATTTTCTCTAAAAATTATGAAGGCATTTGTTTAGTGAAGGCCAATTGTAAAGTCATTCTTTCTTTAAGATCTTATCTTTTTGACTTGGAGTTTTTGTTTTTCAGTAGGAGTTTGTTTCTTGAGATGCGTTCCTCTTATTTCCATGAATTGGTGATTCTCTGAAATTTACCACCATTAATATGCATCTTGCTGATAACTTCCATTGATTAGTGTGTTATATGTCGTGGGCATATTGTTTGCAGTTAATTTGATCTTTGTTTATGATTGTATTTAAAATACAATTGAATATCCTAATTTATAAGAAAGCGCTTGAGTTGAAGCTCTAAGCTTTATTCTTTGTGTATTGTACTCTATTTATCATTTAAGATGTTGTCAATGTGGAATAGACTTTACATTGTGATTGCATTTATTTTAGATAAGATAATAACTATGCATGACTCTCCAGTTTCCTCTCATGTCAAAATGTGGAAAGATAGCTCAAATATATGAAGAATCCCAAGGTATGCGGGAGAAGATTTTCACAACAGTGCTGAAAGAATTCCCCGGCGGCCCTGACACTTTCTTGATGGCAGTTAAGTTCTGCTATGGTGTCCGTGTCGAATTGACATCAAGAAATGTGGTAATGGTGTACTGTGCAGCAGACTACCTTGAAATGACAGATGAGTATGGAGAAGGTAACTTAATCTCAAAGTCAGAAAGTTTCTTACATAAGAATGTACTTCGCAACTGGAAAGATTGTATTTTGGCACTTCAAAGTTCCGAGCCTGTCATGTCAAGGGCTGAAAATCTCCAGATATTGAGCAAATGTTTTAACACTGTATCTATGATGGTTTGTACGGATCCTAGTTTGTTTGGATGGCCCATGATGATGTATGGTAGTTTACAGAGCCCTGGTGGAAGCATCTTATGGAACGGAATAAACACCGGAGCACGAATGCGAAGCTCAGAATCTGATTGGTGGTTTGAGGACATCTCATATCTTAGTGTTGGTTTGTTTGAGGGGCTTATTAAGACAATGAAAGCAAGAGGTATAAGACCTGAAAACCTAGCTGGTGCTACAATGTACTATGCCAGAAAGTATCTACCAGGTCTTGGCCGATGGCATGGCGGACAAAGTGGCAAAACCAGAACAGTTTCTAGTTTTAGCTTGACACCTGCTGTTGTGGATCAAAGGGTTCTATTGGAAAGCATTGAGAAGCTTCTGCCAGAAAAGAAGGGAAAGTCCTTTTGCCGTTTCTTACTGGGACTTCTTCGTGTTGCTCTGATATTGGGTGTTACTCAGAAATGCAAGGACTCTTTAGAGAGGAGAATAGGAATGCAACTAGAACTGGCAACTCTAGACGGTCTTCTGATTCCAACTTATTCAGATTCTGATACATTATATGATACAGACTGTGTTGAACGGATTGTTCATCATTTTATGCCTTCAGAGTCAAGGATAACATCATTTTCTTCATCATCGTTCGACCTGCAGGAAACATCACCATCATCTGGACCATTAAGAAAAGTTGCGAAGTTGATAGACAGCTATATTGCAGAGGTTGCTTCTGATGTGAATTTGAAACCAGGAAAGATACGCTCGCTTGCGGAGGCTCTCCCAGAATCTTCAAGACCTTTTCATGATGGGCTATACAGAGCACTGGATATATATTTCAAGGTTTGTTTTTCAGGACCAACTATAAATATGAAAGCTTCTTTTGGTTTTTGACGTTTATAGCAGCTAATAATGGCATTATGCAGGAACACCCTTGGCTTTCGGAGAAAGAGAAGGAAGAACTCTGCAATGTCATTGACTACCAGAGACTATCCATTGATGCATGTGCCCATGCATCCCAAAATCAAAGGTTGCCACTTAGAGTTGTTCTCCAAGTCCTGTTCTTTGAGCAGATGCAGTTAAGAACAGCTCTAGCTGGCTGTCTCCATGTATTGGACACTGAAAGTGCCCCTGCAGCTCCTTTGACTATCCCAGGTGAAATGGCAGGCCAGATTGTACAGAGGGACGGGTGGGTGACGGTAGTGCGTGAGAATCGGGTTTTAAAGGTTGATTTGGAAAAGATGAGATCTAGAGTTGGGGAACTCGAGGAAGAATTTAGTAAAATAAAGCAAGAGATGAAAAAGGTGACGAAATCACATAGTTCTCTTAGTTCTCCTCGTTTGGTTGCCAAGAAAATTGGATGCAAGCTTATTCCACGATCCTCAGATGCTCCGCCAGATACTGTTGAAAGCACTGGACCTACTCCAAGAGCATCACTTGAGAAGGCACGTTCTTCCGGTCATTCCAGACACCGGAAAAGTTTCTCTTTGTTTTAACGGCTAGTACTAGGAAACTGAGATGGGGATTCGTAATCAGGTCTCTTTCTCTTTTGGTTCTGAATGTGCGAAGGAAAGGGAAGGAAAATGTTTAAATTGGCTGCATTTTCCTTTTCTTTCCTTCGTTTGAATCTGGCATTATTATTTCCAGAACACTGCTGAAAAAAATGCTGGCCTGGTACCACAGAATTGTTTTTGGAGTATGACAGGAGAATGGGAGCCTCTTCAATTTTTTTTTTTTTTTTATGTAAGGAGGGAGAGTTTTCTTTCACTTTTGGTAGTAGTTAGTGGTTGGTAGGCATCAAAGAATGACCAGAAAATCAGAAAAGTAATGCTTTGCCTTTTGAAGTTGGAATACAGATGTGTTTTCCACTCCATACAAGTAAATATACTAAGTTACAGTTATATATTGTTTGTAATTTCTTATTTCTTTGGTGCTTATACATGTACAGCACTGTGAATCAAGTTGTAAGTTTGTCAAACATTACAAGAATAGACTCATATTTCCATGTTTCTTAACTTCCAAATGAACTGACTTCTGATTATTTTATCTAACCTTTAGAGAACCCCCAGACATATCAAATTTTTAGTGCCGAAAAATAAAATGAATACCAGATCTGAGTTTTTATGCATTGATTTTCTTCGTTGGTGCCAGATTGAAAGAGCTGGTTATGTTGATGGGCATAATCTGGCTTTTGGGGTGTATCAGTAATGAGTTGATGGGCATGCCACATCCTCAAATTTTTCTGTTTTTTTGAGATTCAAACTACAATAAAAAAGATGAGGACATTTGTTTATATCAAATGAGAATAGGTCTTTTAGTTTTAGGAAAAGCTCACGTACCCCTCTTAAATTACTATCAAATTGACAATGTCTTTTAAGAATCAATAATTTGAGAAAATTCATGCTGGTGATTGTGAGAGACTATTTATGGGTTTTACTTGAATGGATAAGTGGTTGGACAACCCAATTTTCATCTAGTCAGGTGGGTTCCATAAGTGGTCTCTCACAATCATTTGTCTGAATTCTCTAAAATTCGAGCAAATAATTTGAGGGGATCTTGATCCTTACCCGAATTCACTCAAATTCGCGCAAATAATTTGAGAGGATCCTAATCCTCTTTTTAAACTACAAAAAAATTGTCAATGTTTCCAATGCCAACAAAAAGACAAAAATGACCCTAAAATTTTTCAATAAGACAAAAATACTCTTATAAATTCGTGGAAAAAAAAAATCAAAAACTAAAATCAAAAATCAATTTTTTTTTTTAAAAAAGAAAAAGAAAAAAAAACCATGAGGTGTTTGAGCTGAATGTCGAGCCACCACCAAATGGGGGGTGGCCAAATTTGTTGCCCAATTTGTGTTTGGCAACAAACAAGTCTACACTGACTTTTTCCAAAAGCATTTACCAATACTGCGCTAATTTCTTGAAAAATAGAATGAGGGATCTCTCCATCAATAGCTATTATTGAGACGTCTTTATATAAGATCATCCATGAGCAGTTTTCAAATGAAGATAATGTTGCATATTCAACAACTATCGTAAGTCTGCGTAATAGGGTTTGATCAGCTTGTGTTTTATTCTTAGTTGTGTTGCGTTTTGTTTACAATTCAATTTTGCATTTTATGTTTTAAGCTTGGGTATTTTGATATCTTGTAAAGCATGCGTCTATGTCCCAAATTCTGTTAGAATATTTTTCTAACATATTTGGTTATTTAAGGAAGGAAGTAGTGGGTAGAAAGTGTAAGAAAAGATATTGTAAGGTGACTCATCATTGGAGAGTTGAGCCTCTCAAAGTGCTCTGATCATATCTATGGTAGAATTTTATCATCTTCTTCCTTGAATTGTACCATTTACAATGCATTTAAATAATAATAATAAAAAAAACCCTAAAAATATCCCTTTTCATAACCTGGTTCTTTACAATTGGTATCCAAAGCCTACGTTCCTCACCCATTGCTTCCAAAACTATTCAGCTTTCCCTTGCCAATTTTTTTTTCCTCTCCTATTCTGTTACCATGGATTGGCTCAGCAATAGACCTTCAATGCTTAGCAACAAACCTTCAATACGTCTGTGGACCAAAAACTCATAGACTTCATCGAGCTTCTCCAGACAGTCCTTGCAAATCAAAATCGTCCTCCTCCCGAGGACTGTAGCCTCCATGACCGTTACCATCCAGAATATCCCAGGCGAGAAGAGCATGACGATCAACTTGGGCGCAACCACTTCGACACAGATCGTCGACACGTTCGGGACCCCTTTGAACCGAACCGACAAGATGGCCAGGACCATTTTGACCCGGACCACCAAGATGGCCAAGATCCTTTTGTTCAAGACCGACGTGAAGGCCGGGATGACCACTGGCCACTGGATGATGACTTCCATGCCAACCACTGAGTAGAGCGAAACATTCATACTCGTGCACTGCGCCTTAACTTTCCTCGCTTTGATGGCGATAATCGTTCTGCCTGGACTTACAAGGTGAATTGATTTGTTTGATTACTATCAGACGCCCCTATATCAACGCATATGTATGCCTTCATTCCTTATGGAAGGCGAAGCTCTGATTTGGTTCCAAGACACTAATGAAGCCGACCAATTTCCCACCTGGGATTCTTTACCCAGGCCTTCCTTGTTCATTTTGGGCCGGCCTATGACAATCCAATGGAGTCCCTCATTAAGCTCCGCCATACTTCTACGATTCCCGAGTATACTTCTCAGTTTGAATCCCTATCTAATCGCCTTCGGGGCCTCTCAGATAAGTATAAGCTTAGTTGTTTTCTCAGTGGACTCAAAGAAGAAATCCATCTCCCTTTACGGATGCTAGCTCCCCAAGATTTGGTTTTTGGATTCGGTTTGGCTAAGCTGCAAGTGGGCAACTCTTATAGTTGGTACCAATCTTGGGGGCATTCCACTAGTTCTTCTTTTCCATCGCGCAGTGTTCCTCCCACACCTTAGTTTTCTCCACGAACACCTCATGTCCCAGTGCAGCGTATTTCTTTAGCTCAAATGCGTGAACGTCGAGAGAATGGCCTTTGCTACAACGGCGCTGAGAAGTGGAATCCGGCACACAAGTGTAAGTCTCCCACCCTTTATCTTATGCATGGTCATGATATTTTACCCGAGGAGCATATTGATGATAGTTGTGGAGATTTGTGATAAATTTGAACCAACCGAGCCTATTATCTAGAAAATATTTTAACTTGAAATTTCCCTCCATGCTATTTTCGCTTCTTTAGCTCCTAAAACTATGCGTTTGGTAAGGTTTATTCAAACTAAGAGGGTAGTAATCTTGATAGATTCGGGCAGCACACACAATTTCATTGATCCTTCTAGCTTTACCAAGGTACCCTTGGGAGAGGTTATTCTTTTACACCTTCAAGTCCGGGTTGCTAATGGGGATATAATTTCTAGCTCAAGGAAGTGTAATTTTGTGACTCTTAAAGTTCAGGGCACAACAATTATCACTTACTTTTACTTAATTCCTTTTGGCGGTTGTGATGTAGTTCTCGATATTGATTGGTTACTGACACTTGGCCCTGTGATTTGGGATTTTTCCAAACTAACTTTGGAATATACATTAGCTGGTCATCACATTCTCTTACAGGGCTTGTTTCCTACGGGCTTCTCTATGGAAGATGGTCCCCAATTCCTCAAAGGTTCCTTATCTGAGTCCAAGGAATTTCTATTACACATCACCTCCCAAGGCTTGATTTCAAATTCTTCTTCCCCACCTACTCCTATTAAGGACTTATTAACACAATTTCAGTCGATTTTTGAAGAGCCACATGGGCTTCCTCCCCCACGCAGCCATGATCACAACATTATGCTTCAGAATGACAAACTTGTTTCGGTTCGACCATAACGCTATCTGTATTTTCAGAAGGTTGAAATTGAGTAGATTGTAAAGGAATTGTTGGATTCTGAGGTGATTCGGCCCAGCCAAAGCTTGTTTTCCTCCCCTGTCCTGCTTATCCGAAAAGCTGACAAGAGTTGGCGGATGTGTGTCGACTACCGCACCCTCAACCACGTTACTGTCAAGGACAAATTCCCCATTCCCGTCATCGATGAGCTATTAGATGAACTACTTGGGGCAACCATTTCTCAAAACTGGATATTCGGCTCGGATATCACCAGATTCGGGTACAGCCTGCTGATGTACATAAGACGGTTTTTTGCACACACGAAGGTCATTACGAAGTTCTCGTAATGCCCTTCGGTTTAACCAATGCACCCTCCACCTTCCAAGGGTTGATGAACAATGTCTTTAAACCCTTCTTCTGCAAGTTTGTTTTGGTGTTCTTCGACGACATCTTGGTTTACAGCAGCTCTTTGACTGACCATTTAACTCATTTACAATATGTTTTGAGTTTATTGCAGAATAACTCCCTTTATGCAAAGGCTTCTAAGCGCAGGTTCGGTGTCCATGAGATCGAATACTTAGGGCACCTCATTTCCAATGACGGTGTTTGGGTAGATCCTTCTAAATTACAAGCCATGCTGCAATGGCCAACTCCGACTTCAATTAAATCCCTCCGCGGATATCTTGGCCTCACCGGCTATTATCGTAAATTCATCCGAGGTGATGGCATGATATCTGCCCCTTTGATTGCAATTCTTAAAAAGAACTCATTTCTTTGGTCCCCTTTCGGCCACTACTACCTTTCTTCAACTCAAAGACGCTGTCACTAATCCCTCAATTTTACAATTGCTGAACTTCTCCCAACCTTTCACGATCAAGTGTGATGCATGTGTTTCAAGTCTTGGTGCTGTATTGATGTAGGAAGGTCGTCCAATTGCCTACCTCAGTCAGGCCTTAAAGCGACGGGCTTTGCACATTTCTACATATGAAAATGAGCTTCTCTCCTTGGTGAAGGTAGTCCAAAAATGGAGCCCATACTTGCTGGGCAAATCCTTCATAGTAAAAACATATCAACAATCTCTGAAGTTTCTCTTGGAACAATGTGTAGCCACAGTGCCCCAGCAGCGTTGGATTTCAAAACTGCTAGGCTACGATTTTCTTATTGAATACAAGCGTGGGAAAGAGAACCGGGTGACTGATGCCTTGTCCCGGTAGTTTGAGGACCAAGATTCTTGGGTTGACATCTCAATTTCCTTAATTTCTTTTCCTCATTCCTCTTGGATTGCGGAACTCAAGGAATCTTACTTACATGATGAAGACACAAAGGACTTGTTACTTTCTCTTCAACAAGGTCAACTAACCCCAAAAGAGTTTACCATACAGTAGGGGCTCATTTTAATGAAAGGACATTTTTGGATTGTGAAGGGTTCCTCCTTCCACCTTCAAGTTTTGGAGTATATTCATGCTAACCCTAGTTCTGGCCATTTGGGGTACCACAAAATAGTCCATTGTGCTAAGGCAGATTTTTATTGGAAAGGGATGAGCCGGGACATCAAGAAGTTTGTTAGGGAGTGCGAGGTGTGCCAAACCAATAAACCAAAAACTCTCCATCCTGTTGGGTTGCATCAACCCCTCTCGATTCCCACTCGGATATGGTAAGATATCTCCATGGATTTCATTGAGGGCTTGCCTCTCACACACGACTTTACAGTAATTCTAGTTGTTGTTGATAGGTTTCCAAATATGGCCACTTCCTTCTTATGTCTTATCCATTTACTACTTCTACTATGGCACACACATTCCTCATCCATATATTCAAATTACATAGTATGCCAAAAATAATTGTGTCTGATCGCGACCCTGTTTTCACCCGCACTTTCTGGTGTGAACTATTCCAGCTTCAAGGCATTTCACTTGCATTTAGCTCAGCCTATCATCCACAATCAAATGGTTAGACTGAAGCCCTAAATAAATGCCTTGAAACCTACCTTCAGTACTACGTAGGGTCCAAACCGAAGGAGTGGAGCCGTTGGTTGCTCATAGTGGAGTGGTTGTACAACACTTGTGACATCCCACATCGCCTAGGAATGGGGATGTGCTTATATGTATAAACACACCCTTCTTGACACAACGCGTTTTAAAGTCGTGATGGCCATGAACCTATCAGAACTCCTCAGTTAAGCATGCTTCTGCGAAAGTAGTACCGGGCTAGGTGACCTCCTGTGAAGTCTAGTTCAGGGGAGCCAAAAGTGGACAATATTGCGTCATTGGGGTGGGTCATTACAAATTGTATTAGAGCCATTGCCCAGCCTAAGATGGGGAGAGCGTGCACAAGCCCTTGAGGGTCGCCAGCCAGCACTTGCTATGATGCTAAGAATGGGGTGATCCCATGAGGGTTGCCAGCGGGGATGATGGGTCCTAAGATGGGGTAATTGTGACGTCCCACATCACCTGTGAATAGAGATGTGCTTATATGTATAAACACACCATTCTTGACACAACGCGTTTTAAAGCCGTGATGGTCATGAACCTATCAGAACTCCGCAGTTAAACGTGTTTCTGCGAGAGTAGTACCGGGATGGGTGACTTCCTAGGAAGTCTAGTTCGGGGGAGCCAAAAGCGGACAATATTTTTTGTTATTGGGGTAGGTCGTTACAACACTAACCATCACTTCTCTACGGTTCTTACTCCTTTTCAGGTTGTCTAAGGCTATTCTCCGCCCCTCCTTATTATCTTATGTTTCAGGCACCTCTACTAATTTAGATGTTGATTTTCATTTGAAAGACTGAAACAGCATCATCAACGCTCTCAAGGAGAATTTGCAGCTCGCCCAGAATCGAATGAAGCTATATGCGGACAAGAATCACATCGAGAGGGAATTTCAAGAAGGAGATTGGGTATACCTCTGGTTGCAACCCTACCACCAGAAATCTATGGCTATGAGGAAGAATTTGAAGCTATCTCCAAAATTTTTTGGCCCCTTCCAAATTTTGCAAAGAATTGGTATGGTGGCTTACAGGTTGGACCTTCCTTCCTCAACTAGGGTCCATCCTGTTTTCCATGTCTCTTATTTGAAGAAAAAGCTTGGTCATCACATCTCTCCTTTATCTACTTTGCCATCAGTAGATCACAGTGGAGAATTTCAGCTTGAGATAGAACTTGTGATCAATCATCCGGTGGCCAAGAAGAGAGGTTGTGGTCTTACAGAAGTCCTTATTCCCTGGAAATGAGCATCACTCGAAGATGACTCATGGGAATCCCTTTGGAAACTTTAGCAACAACACCCCCACCTTGTGGGCAAGGTGCTTTAAGAGGGGGGGGGGGGGGGGGGGGATGTCATGGGTCCGGGTAATAAGGTTTGATCAGTTTGCATTTTATTCTTAGTTGTATTGCGTTTTGTTTACAATTCAGTTCTGTGTTTTATGTTTTAAGCTTTGGGAGTTTTGATATCTTGTAAAGCATGCGTCTATGCTAGTTGCTAATGTATTTTGGGTATTCTAGAAGGATAGAAGAATCTAGTGAAGTGTAAGGAATTTGAATGAGCTGTCTCAAATTATGTTAGAATATTTTCTAACAGATTTTGTTATTTAAGGAAGGAAGTATCAGGTAGAAAGGGTAAGAAAAGATATTGTATGGTGACTCGTCATTGGAGAGTTGAGCCTTTCAAAGTGCTCTAATTGTATCTATCATAGAATTTTATCATCTTATTCCTTGAATTGTCTCATTTACAGTGCAGTTCAATAAAATTAAAAAAAAAATCCTTAAAATATTCATTTCCATAACCAAGTTCATTACAACAACAGCAACTCAAAATTCAAATACAAGATAATGATACCAGATTCTAGCTCACGATAAGATTGTGCAGTTAAAGTTTTGAATAAGGTAGATAAGATTGTGCAGTTCAAGTTTTGAATTTGTAAATGATTCTCAGTTGTATTGTTTTCAATTATAGATACAAGCATAAACTCCCATCGTTAATCATGAGAAGTACAATTCAAAACTTCCATATCTCAAAATTCTTTATGGTATCAGAGTAATACAGACAAACGTCCTCCAATTTTATTTTATTTTTCTCATTCTACTTCTTTTAGAAATTTCCACAAACATATTCTCTGCCTACTAAAATGTCTACTTCAACCATCACTCCTCCCTACTTAGCAGCATCTTCTTCAACAATTAATCAAGCAGTCAACCCAAATCATGCATTATGGGTTGCGCAAGATCAAATGAATCACAATGTCCTCATCTCCCTTATTTCTGAACCATTACTAACTCCTATCATTAGTTTCGATACCTCCCATGAAGTGTGGCACACGTTAGAAAAAATGTTTGCTTCACAATCAAAGGCCAGTGTTATGCACACATGGTTACAACTTACTACTCTGAAGAAGGGATCCCTCTCTGTTCAAGATTATTTCAACAAAGTCAAAAGATTTGCTGACATCCTTGTAGCCATTGGGTAGACTATTACTAAATTTGAAATATTTGATTATCTTCTTGCTGATTTACCTACTGAATATGACTCTCTTTTTACCTCTGTGACTACGAGGATTTAGTCCACCTCTCTGGATGATATATATGGGAATATTCTCACCCATGAATTATGCCTTGAGCAGCAACTTGCTTCCTTTAAGATTAGTTTGCCAAATGTCAACATGGCAACCAGAAATTATTCTAATCTAGGTTGTGGCACTCGCAATATTGGAAATTACTCTTGTGGCTCCTCAAGCTCTAGTGGCAGATTTCGTGGTAGTGTCTGTGGAGGTCCACTTAATGCCCCTAATTTTGCTCTGTCTTATAACTCTTCTCCAAGGCTTTTTTGTCAAATCTGTCTAAAGCCAAGTCATACAAGATCCTCTTGTTGGCGACGATTTGAACAAAACTATCAACTACAACCTCAACAAAATTCCTAGGCTTATTTTGCTGCTCCTCAAGGACCCACTGACCCTACGTGGTATCTAAACATAGGGGCTACGAATCATAATACCTCTGGCCTTGGCAACTTGAATCTGAATACTGAAGATTATGCTGGACAGGATTAGGTTCACATGGAAAATGGGCAAGGTCTGAACATTCATCCCATTGGTTCTTCCATTCTTTGTTCTTCTTCTAAATCCTTTTTTTACATAACATTCTCCATGTCCCTACTATAAAAAAGTACTCATTATCTGTCTATCAATTTGCTACTCACAATAATGTTTTCTTTGAATTTTATCCATCATTTTCTCTGTGTTAAGGATCTATCCTCAGGTGCCATCCTTCTCAGCGGCAAGAGTAAAAATGGTTTGTATCCTTTCCAAGCTCTTTCAAAGATCTCCCGCATGCATGTGACCTATCTTGGTGAACGTGCTTCTCTTCACCAGTGGCATTCACGTCTAGGACATTCATCTCTATGTATTGTCAACCAAAGTCTGATGCTATTTGTCATGCTTGTCAACTCGATAAAAACCATCGGCTTCCTTTTCATTTATCTTCATCTGTCTCTGAGGATCCTTTAGATTTATTATTTACTGATGTGTGGGGACCTTCTCTTGAACTTTCAATTAATGGGAATCACTATTATATTTGTTTTGTTGATGTTTCATATTACTACAAAATCTGATGTTTATCAAGTCTTTGTTCATTTCAAGTTACATGTCGAAAATCAGTTTAATCGTAAAATCAAGTTTATACAATCTGATTGGGGAGGGGAATTCCGAAAATTAAATTAATTTTTTCAATCTCAAGGAATTTATCACCGCATCACATTCCCACACTCATCAACAGAATGAATCACAGAGGTTACAACTGTTTAGATATTCAGACTGGTTGTATATTCATTGCTTGTAATGTGGTTTTTGATGAAACCGTATTTCCTTTTGCTAATTTGGCTACTTTTACTTCACAGGAAAAGTTGCCTACGACAAACATAGTTCCCAGGTCTATTAGGATTTCACCACAAAATCCAACCACAGTCGTTCCTGTGTGCTCAATTGCTTCATATCCTTCCCGTTTGAATCCCACAAACCCACTTGAGCTTAACTCTTGTGTTCCTGACTCATCCTGTCCAATATCATCTCCAATAGTAGAAAATGTTGCTCGAGCTCCTACTCTCCACATGACAACCCGTGCTAGCCAAAACATATTCAAGGCAAAAAGATTTTTGCATGGCACTATACAGTATCCTCCACCTCGTGCACTCACAGCTTCCGTGGTTGCCTCAAGTGAGCCCACATCAATTTCAACCGCATCTAAGTTCCCTGAGTGGAGACATGCTATGAATGAAGAATTTTCAGCTCTCATGCTGTCATTCACAAGGGGACTTGGTCTTTAGTTCCATGATGTGGTCGTTTTGTACTTCAATAATAATAATACCACTCACAATAGCATGAGTCATTGTAGGATAGTGTCTATATTGAGAGTGTCGATCCATAGGGAATGTATTGGTTGCGTCTATCAAGCTTTAATAAAATTAATCCTAATTTATCCCTTAGAGAAATGATGTTTTTGTAATTTTTGATTTATAAACTAATAACGAAAATAAAATGCTGGAAAATAAATTAAAGTTGAAATTAATGATATAGAAAAATAGGGAATTTATTTCACCACTAACCTTGTACCAGTGGCTATCACATTAACATGGGACATTCATTCTAGTCATGATATTACTTGTGTGTGGTTGTCAAGCACACAACAAAGTGTCAAGAAAATACCATCATTAAAAATAAGTGTAACCCATCTTCGACTAGCACAGATCGTCTACCTAAGCTAGGGTGCAGCTCGATCTGTCTACCCTAAGCATGGATTATCAAATTTATTAACTTAGTTACACACAAACAATGATTAAGTGTAGCGCATCTTAGGATTAGTACAAATCATCTACCTAATTTATTCTAACCTAAAATGTAGCATGATTTGTCTATCCTAGGCATGAACTATCAAAACCTCTTGTTGCATGTTCAAATAATACCATTGCATAACCATTACATTCATCATCTTTTGAACAATAAATATTATTTGAGCACAATCAAAATAAAAGGCTTTCTCATAGACAAGATAAACATTTCATCATGATTGCATTTAACATTAAAACCAATTACGAAATTGTAATTCTCATAGTTACACAATCATCAATGCCCAAAATAAATATCCCAAAGAAAAACATAATTAAGCCATTGATACTTGGGTAGGGTTTATCAAAACCCTAGGGAAAGATTTAGCCCCCATGGAGATCCTTTGATAATTTGGAGTTGAAGAACAGTTCTCCATCCACGAGCTTGCTGACCATGAACAAAACTAAAAACTAAAAAGGAAAGAAAACTAAACTAAAAAAAGAAGGAAAGCTCTTCACTGTACGTGAAGAGCTTCCTAAAAACTAAAACTCCTAACTAAGCTACATTTTTCCGAGAACTTCCTCCTCTCCGTGGCTTGAAGAGCAGCTCCTCTTTTATGGAGAAAATCCTTGGGAGCTGCTGTCCAGGTCCTTGTCCATTCGGTGCTTCTGTCCTTCTTGGGAGAAAAGAAAAATGATGTGCTGCAGCTCCACAAGTCCTCCACGTTCTAGTGCTTGCTGCCAGCTAATTTCTTTGTCTTCAAGTGCTGCATTGGATCAGGTTTTGAGGAGTGCTGTTGGCTTATCTCTTGGTGCTGTCCAGGTGCTGTCCACGTGTGTAAAGTGCTGGAGGTTGTGAAGTGCAAGTGCGTCTAGCTGCTGTCCAGTAGCTTGGGTGCCCGTGCTGGCCTGCTGTGAAGTGTGCATGTGCTGCCCTCCTTTGTCCATTCGGTGCTTGGGTTTTGGAGATGCAAGCATGCATTTTCTTGTGCTTCAATTAGGCTCACGAACTGTTATAGGCCAAAGAACATTCTCGATTTCACCTCCACATACACTACTACGTGTGTTTTCTTTGGTTGCTGTCCAGGTTTTGCATGGATCATGTGCTGCCCAGTTATGAATAAGAGACGCATCTCCCTTTATACACAAAACCATGTTGGCTGTCTCAGTGCTTCCAGTCCATGGAGAAAGATATTTTACAGACAAAAATTGTCTTCACATCTTTTATCGTACAAACTGATTTTGGCCAAGATAATCATATGTCATTGGACCTTAATCCCATTTCTTTGCAATTCCACGTAAACACCGTTATTTTCTTCCAATGACCTAATAAACACTAAAACACTAAATTTCGCAAAAGATATTAGAAAATAACAAAATTAAAGGTTTAACTAATGTAAATTAAGGGGTCCAAATATACAATATTTGTGACTCGTCATTCCACCAAATTCAAATATGAATTTAGTGGGCTACAAATGGGTTTTTCGTGTCAAACGTTGGGCTGATGGATCCATTGAACGCTACAAGGCATGCCTTGTTGCCAAAGGTTTTCATCAACAACATGGTGTTGATTACTGAGAAACATACAGCCCAATTATCAAACCAGTTACTAACTGGATAGTACTTTCTCTTGTTGTTTCATCCAATTGGTACATTAGGCAACTTGACGTTAAGAACGCTTTTTTGCATGGGGTTATTCATGAGCATGTATACATGATTCAACCACCTCGATTCATTCATCCTTCATTTCCTGACCATTCCTGTCATTTATGAAAAGCTTCATACGGTCTTAAATAAGCTCCTCGCACCTAGTTTTCAGGACTAAGTTCATGTCTGCTTGATTTGGGATTCATGGGATCCAAGTCTGATACGTAATTGTTTATCTACAAAAGTGGACAAAATCCCATCTACATATTAATTTATATAGATGATATTATCGTTACTGGACCAAATTGTGATTCTATATCTCAGCTGATAGCTCTTTACAGTTGGAATTTTCCTTAAAAGATCTTGGCAATTTAAATTATTTTCTTGGCTTTGAGGCCTTGTGGAATAAGGCTAGCTTTTTCCTTACCCAACGTCGGTATATTTATGACTTGCTCAAGAAATCAAACATGTTAAATGTTAAGCGTGTTTCTACTCCCATGTCATCTACAACGGCATTGTGACAATTTTCCAGTGCATCATTTTCTGACCCAACACTTTATAGAAGTGTGATTAGCTCATTGCAGTACCTTGCTTTTACACGGCTAGATGTGGCTTTTGCAGTAGGAAAAGTGTGTCAATTCATGCACAAACCCACTATTGATCATTGGAATGCAGTCAAAAGAATTTTGCGATACTTGAAACACACCATGGAATATGGTCTACTGATTCAAAGTCATTCAATTCCATCTCTACAAGCTTTTTCAGATGTCGATTGGGTGGGCGATCTAGATGATTGCCATTCAACAAGTGGGTATTGTCTTTTTTTCTTGGTAAAACAATTATTTCCTGGAGTTCACAAAAACAAAAGACAGTGTCTCGATCAAGCACCGATGTTGAATATTGTGCCATTGCCAATGCCACAATTGAAATTATTTAGGTATAGTCTCTATTACGTGAATTGGGAATCCAACTTCCTTCTTCACCCACTTTATGGTGTGACAACATCATTGCTACATATCTCACCGCCAATCCTCTCTTTCATGCACGAATAAAACACATTGTAATAGACTACCACTTTGTACACGATCTTGTTGCTACTCAACAATTGATTGTTCAATTCATCTCCTCAAAAGACCAACTGGTTGACACTTTTACTAAACCTCTACCATCAACAAAGTTTGTTTCTCTCCATCTCAACATCAACGTCTGAGACCTTTCGTTGTCGTTAAGGGGGCATATTGAGATGTCTTTAGATAAAGGCCCTGTTTGCTAACCCCCTCCCCCTCCCCTCCCCCCCTTTCCCCCATAGTACGGTGCAACAGGTTGCAAAATTCAAACAAAAACAAATGATGAAGCTTCATTTTTTCAATCCCCATGTTACCCCCAACCTAAAAACACCAGAAAATTCACAAAAAGCTCTCGTATCTAACTCCTGATCTCTCACAGAACTTTATACAGGTGGTAATTTCCACTTTTACCCTCATTTTCTTCTCCATTCTTGCAATCCATATTTCCCTGCACAGTGCCTAGACCCTCATGCCCCTAAAAGTTCTGCACCCTAAAGTGAACAGACTGACCGAATCCATCTCCTCCATCTAAGCACCTCTCCCCAAACCTCTCACACCAAGTCCTAACCGCATCTCTCAAACTCTCCCCTGCATCAAGCTCTCATCAGCATCATACCGATGTGCTTTAGATCGACGAGGACGATATCGAGCTCTACGCCGACACCGACACCGCTACCGACAAGTATAGCCGAGGATCGACGCCGACAACGCAACCGGTGACCTCGCCGTCGACGATGATGATCCCAACCTCAAAAACCCTAACTTCACCGAAGAAATAGGCGAGCAACAATTTTACCCTGAATTTCCCTTCCCAAAGGCGAGTTTCATAAATTGTTTTCAATTGATGAAGAGTTCCGATTCATTTCAAAAAAAAAAAAAAGTTGATTTATTGAAATTGTGGGTTTCAATTGGCTTCGCCGATTCTAGTGAAATTGTGGTGTTTGATGGTGTAATCTTGAGATTTTCGTGGTGTGGTGTTGATGTTTGGCTGATTTTATATCTAAAGTGTGCTCTTTAGGCATGATCTTCTAAATATGTTCTAATGTGATAACTGAAATTGTTGATCACTTATAACGTTGATGCAAGTTGGTTTGCCCTTTAGCTTTCATGCTTGCTTTAGTATCCCTGTTGATAAAAGGTAATCTACCAACAATTTTTATAAAGTGAACTTTTATCCAATTTAAAAGAAGAAGCCGGCGACGCCGAATATGGAATTTTTCCCAGCGTTTTTTTCGGAGCCCAAACAGTGGGGATCCAATTTTTGGGTAAGTAGATTCTCAAGTTTTGATTTCCAGTTGATGGGTACTGAATTTCTAGGTAGAAATTCTCTGAGAGAAGTCGTGCGAGTATGGGAAAATTTAAAAATGGCTCTTGAGGGTTTTCGGGTAAATAAAAATTTTGGGGTTATTTGAGAAGAAAACTAAATGGGCTTTGGGTAGGATTTTATGGACTTTCTTCTAGTACAGATTGTTGGGTTCATCTGACCTTATGTGAACTTTTAGAGTTTGTCAGTATAACTTGAGGTCAACAAAACCTTATAATAGGTTTCAAAAAAAAAAAAAAAAAAAACAAGAGCCTTGTATTATAGGAATGTGCTTGTTTTTGTGCTTACAGTTCTTTCCCTTTGAGTTGGGGAAGACTCACTTCACATCACATATGCTTCACGATGTAGGCACGCGTAAATATGTCTACAACTAGCAACTTATCAAGTGGTCCTCCGTTATGTAAATATGGAGTTCCTGCATGAATAAGGTACTCTTGAACCTCGACCAATCCCGGTAAAAAGTGGTATGGATGTATTAACTACAAGGTAATTTCAGAAATTAGCTTTGTCTTATATTTCGTCCATTTTGGTTTATGACATTTTTGTTCTTTCCATGCAGAAGGTCGATGATTGTGATTTTTTTGTATGGGCTGATAAGGAAATGTCACCTTACGAGAAGGGATTAACGAAATATTTGAGAGAAATGGAGGAGAAAATGATTGCTGATAATGATTGAGTCGATGCATTCATTGAAGAAAAATGCAATGAACATTACGACAAACTATGACGGGACTTAGAGTTGGGTCAAAATGACAAAGTCAATGCATTGATTGGAAAAAAAATGCAAGAAACATTACGATAAACTATGGCGGGAGTTTGGGTTGGGTCAAAATAATTGGAAGATGTTAAGGGCTACGTTGTTAATTGTCATTTTGCTTTTAGTGTTTTATGTTAGTGGTTATAGTGGAACTAAAAGTACTAAGTTAATTTTAAAATGACAATTATGGAAGCAGTTCAGTTGTATGTTTTGATTTTGAATGTTATGTCTATATATGCACCAAATTGAGCATTTCTGTATTTTGAATGTTATATACATCTTTTAGTCATGGTGTTATTAAATATAGAGCATTCCAAACATGTATTGACAAAATAAGAATTTGTGTATTCAATACTGTGAAAAATGTTCAATAAACAAAGCTTAATTTCTGAACATATTCATCACCGAAGTCAAATATCATTGGTCAAATACCATATCCATCTCTAATCCATTACAACCGAACATAACGGAGACCTTAGTCATCAAAACAATTACAACCAAATTAGTTGTTATAAAATTACAACCAAACATATCCATCACCTAATACCCAAACTTTGATCTTGTTGACGTTTATGCCGTATTGGCCCACTCCCACATGCTATTTTTCATTGTATTCCGATATGCCCCCATGTACCTTGCACTCGACTGTGATTGATCTAGTCGTTGTCTAGGTGTTACATGCATTTCACCTAGCATATTAACCCGCTGTGAGACATTGATCCAAGCTTCATTGTATAGTTGTTGTAGAGAATGTCTAAATAATGGATCAATATCCCCACAATCCTTGCAGATGAAGTTGTGTATAATACAACACGCAACCAAAAGTAATCGTTGTTTCGGTATTGTGTACGGGGGCATATTTTCCAAAATTGGGAACAGACTCTTCAAAATCCTGATCGTCCATTCCACCATCGATCGCAGTGAAGAATGTTGGTAATTAAACAACTCTTTATCAGTCCTAGGTTGGGGTCGGCCCCAGCCAAAGTTTTCCAAGTGGTATATTTCGTTTCGATATGGGGGCAGGAACCCCTTGTAGCAACCATAAGCTGAATCCACTAAATAATAATAACCTACAAAATACATGTTTTTCCATTTGTTGTAAGTATACCCTTGTCTAAATAATAAACTATTATGCTCGGAAACACGATCGTTGTACTAAAAGTACCTTCGTCTGGCGTTAGGAAGTTCATGGTTGGATCATTTATTGTCTAAGTGAAAATTCGTGCATCGTGTGTGCTGCCCTCCCACCCACTACAGACAAACGTGAAACAAAGGTCGAAGTCCGTCACGCACATCACATTTTGTGTCGAGGTTGAGCTTTTGCCTTGAAAAGGGATGTCGTTGTGATTCGTCACGCGCGCCATTAGATGTGTGCCATCAATAGCACCTAGACAATATTGAAATTGGATAACGGTTAAAATTTGGATAATTACAAACACACACACATAATAAAATTTGACTACCTTAAACCACGGGTAAAATCGCAAATTATGGGTGATGTAAGGATGAGGAATCTCGGTGCTACGTGGTTGTATGATCATTTTTTCCAATTTGCAAAGTGTCTTACATACGCGATTAGCATATATGCTAATAATGGCAGTTGATCGTTGCAGCTTGTCAGACACAGTCCTCTGTGAGTGTGACTGTGACTGTGCAACTACTAGGCAAAAGGCAACTACATGCTCTGTGATTTTAACATAGCGGCTAGTTCCCAGATGGCCATTATGTTTTAGGGTGCCAAAAATTGGTACGTGTCTCAACGACACAATACGTGGATTTTAAATTTATATATTGAACCACTTCGCAATAGTATGAATCAATTGTACTATAGTAAGGGTTATCGAACCACAGAGATTAGGGGTTGTGTTTGCGTAACGAGATATCTAAAGAGTGTATATAATTTAACTTTGAAATAAAATAAAAACAAAGTAAAGGTTGTAGAATTGAAGCTACAACAAGTAGAGTGAAGAAATGAAAGCGGAAAATGAAAACAACTTAAAGGAAACTTAGGGTATTGATCTCATCCAATCCTCAACCAATGAAATGCTTAAAGTCTATATGGAACTTCCTAACATGCATGATATGAACGCGTGATGGGCGTCAACCATTACGACAACCTCAACATGAAAATACTTTCGTTAAAACGTAATCATAAAACACCTAGTTTCACATTAAACACTTACCACATAAAGATTTAAACTATAATAGAAAAACGATTATACTACCAAAGGTGTGAGGGATTGATGCTCCCTAGCTTACTACTCTATAACACATCCTAATAAGCATACACAATGCATGAACACCCTAATTAGGCCACAATAATAAGGTATCTAGTTTTACGCCGATCTATTCCAAGTAAAAGATTAAATTACAATAGAAAGACATTTTACACTACCAAATGTATAAAATGACCGGTGCTCTCTAGCATACCCTATAAGGTGACTCTAACAAGTAAACACACATCATGTCAAATTAGAACCATTGCAAGAGACATCGTTCTCTTTCAAGAACGTTGACTTTATTCAAGAAATTTAAGAAAACTCATAGACAAGTTTTAACTCTTTTTCATGAATAAGTAGATTGGAATCTTGAAAACAAAACCTTTTAGCATGAGTTTTGAGATTCTCTAACCCTTCACAATCATCAAACACATCTAGAAAATCCTAAGAACATCAAGAACACTTCATGGTTTTTGGAGAGGATTTTGATCAAACCCTAAGAACTAATTTAGCTATGCATAATTAAATCTAATCTAAGCATGAAATCTATGGAAAACAATAAATAAACAAGAAGAAAATGAACTAAAACAGTAGATTAAAACCTAAGAAATTCGGATTACAAGAAAGACAAGAAAAGAAAATACAAAACTAAATTAGAACATGAAATTTAAAGAAAGAACAACAAATGAATTAAGTCTCTGGATTTCGGTCCAGAGAGTTACATCAAAGGAAACTAAATCCTAATCCCCAAAAGATGCATGTTTAAACCCTAAATCCTAATCTCATATATATAGAGATTTAATTTACAAAGGACTAATCAAGGATCAATTCAAGCCGCACAAATAGAGCTGGTTGCCGTCCATTTCTGTCCATAAAACCCAACTTTCAATTTGGATTGCACAAAGATTTGGAAATATCTAAACCTTCTGGAAGATGCGAAGTCGATCAATCGAATAAATGTCAATCGATCGAAAATATGTTGCTTTGAAAATCGATCGATCGCATCTGGATCGATCGAAGTTGAGTCGACTGAAAGTCGATCGATCAAATTATTGGCTGTACAAATAATCGATCGATCGAAATGCCTTGGATGATATTCCATCTTTTCAGAATCAGTCTCGACCTCTGGAAATGACCAAATTGCCCTTGATGTATTTTCAAGTCTAATTCAAGTGTTTTGAACTAGATTTCAATTAAGACCTGAAAATAAGACAAAATACAAAACTACAAAAAAACGTTATATATACAACACAAACTAGGTCTAGCAAATGCAAATTAATGGGTCTTGAATCGAGTAATTCAAGACTTATCATGCGGGAAAACATTCGGAAGCGCTCGTAGCATGTATTCGGGTTAGGATTGCTCAAAACCCAGTGGATCCACATTGGGCCCGTCAAGGAAGACGTGCGTTGCGGAATACGCACAACTCGGTCCAAGTGTTGCACCATATAATTCACTTCTTGAAGCACCCTGAACAGTCTATAAAATGTTGTCTCTAACTCCTCAAGGTCCTCTTACGTGTACCTTTGCCCATGGTCTTCATCATCAGCCATGTCGTTCTCCAAATTGGGTTCGCCATCTATAATATCTACCCAATTTACAGGGTCGAAGTTTGAGCTGGATGTACCAAGGCCATCCATGTCAACTAATCGAAGCAAATAATATCACCTGCATGAGGAATGCTGATCAACTAATCAGACTAACAAAATAGAAATCAGTACGCTGGATAAATATCATAAAGTCAAATATATCCCTACATAAACTGGAATTAGTCATAGCATATCAAACTACAAACAACATAGAAATTTAAAAATGTCTAGGGAAATGCCAACCAACAACAAAACATAAATAAGGTTCAATCATCATCTCTTCGAATGAAACTCATCAACCAGTCTCTAGCAAGCATCTGTCATCGCTACGAACACCTTCGCGACGTTATTGTTGGACATGGCTTCACACGACTTACGTTGTTAACCAACATTCAATCCAGTCTGAGTGGCCAATGTGTTTACTATGGCAACTGCGTCAATGACCCAATCACGTCTACAGCCGATGCTACAACCTACATCCCCAACGGATCCAGCGGTCTCGGTCTTGATCAGCTTACATTCAATGTGATCTGCGATGTTGTAGAATTCCTTTGAGAGGTCATGCATAACCGCCTCTCCTTTCAAGGACCGTTTGCTGCTATGCGGCAACTGGTCTATCGGGGAAGCAACCCTCTTACCCTCCTCTTGTGACTCCGTAGGGGAGGCTGTTAGGGGTCGATTATGGCCGGTGTGAGGTTCAGGTCAATGCAGGCAATGTCGTCGCTGTTAGAACTTTTTGGTGGGGACCATGTGCTAGCATATCTATATCGACCAGTTCCAGTTGACCCTGCAAAGACGTTGTTCAAGAGAGAGTAGTTTGCCGGTGCGCCTTTCCTGAATCTGTAATATTTACTTGTGCCGTATTGCTGCAACACATTGTGAATGTGTTGGGGGATGAATAACATTTGTCAAGTTCATAGAGTAATTGCACAAATGATAGTGAGAGACTTACCGATTTCAGATGCTCCCGTTGACGCTCATCCAGCGCGACCGTGTTGTCCACCTCGTTCCAAACCACCCCAGTCGCAATGTTGCCGGTAAGGAGGTCAGTGAATTCCTTCCAATTTTTCTTCAATTTCTCTATCTTCTTCTTAACTTGCTCTCAACTATACTGGATGCCATCCATTTCAGTACGTTTGTTCAAATTCTCGGTGATGGTGGAGTAATGGCCCTTGAACGACGGTCGCACACCTTTTGTGGTAAGATCCAACAGTGTATAAATGAGTGCCAATTCATGCTCTTTGGTCCATTTAAAAGGACCGGGATTCAACTGTGGGGAGGATGGGGTTGGTACCAGGTGCTTCCTTGGGGACTTTCGTGGGGTAGTGATATATGACATCTATGAAAAGGTTTCATATGCATGTACAACAATTTTTAACACAATAGATGTAAAGGTGTAAATGACATGAAAGCACATCACAAAGTTTAAAACAGATGGCCAACCGTTGAAATATTGAACAGCATCATACCTTTTTAGTTGTTGGACGTGGTTGTAAGAAGTGCCTTGGGCGCCAGAGTGAACAATCACAAACACAAATATACAATCAATTACAAATCACAAGTGTAGAACATAGTAGCTTAATTATGTGCACAAAGCTATAAAACAAACAAAATATAAAACAATATATTAACAACAACGCTATAAAATAAACATAATATATAGAAAACCTACCGCTCAAGTATTTACTAGTTGTGGACGAATAGAGCAGTTGCCAAGAAAATTAGTTGGTTTTGTGAACCCTAGTTAGAAATATTAGGAAGCATATGTAATTAAAGGATTTGAAGTACCTATCTTTGATGTTAAAACTTCTAGTGCTACATAAGAACATTACTTAATTCAACTCCAAACTTGAAACTCTTTGGTACTCAATAATCAGTACAAGACACAAAACCCTTATAATTTTATATTGGATATGAACAAAACATGTCTATGACAGTGTTGATTAGAACCAAAGCAAACCAAAGCTGATCAACTAATCATGTTTTCTTTGTTCTTCCATAATACAAAATGCTCATGTTTTTACTCTATTGGAAATAAGACGGGATCATAGATATTACTTCTCTTCATGATCCAGCAAATGAAGGTGAATGAATTTATGTTCTCACTTTGAATAGATTGAAAAGTGGTCTTTTTTGGATCTACATATAATATTTAGGGGTGTAAACCTGGAGCGGGTTCCCGGGTATTGGGTAAAAACCGGGAACCGGCTCCGGGTCCCCGGGTTTTTTGTTTTAAACACCCGACCCCGGACCTGGGTACCCCTGTTACCTGGGGTACCCGGATTTACCCGGTCCGGGTGGTATATTTTTTTTTTTAAAAAAAAAAAAAAATTAACAAGCTTTTATCAACCCTCACCCTTTCCCAAAACCCTTTCCTAAACCCGAACACCACTCCTTCACTAACAAGCTTTTATCAGCAACTGATGCTGAAGTGATTAATCCAATTGACACTATTTTTTATATATAATTGTAAAGAAAACTCACACAGCCATGATTGAACGTGAAACCTCTCATTCACCATCTCTCTAATCTAAAGACCATTAGATTAACAAGAAATTGGAAGCATCTCCTTCCTATCCAATTAACAAATTAAATACAAACTTGAATAATAAATACATCAACTGTGATTTTGTTTTGCTTATGGACAAGAGGGATAAAAATGAAAACAAATTCCCTGACCAACCTCAAGACCTAAGCTTGAAACTTGAAAGCATATAAACAAAGCTTTCAAGCCTGCTGGGTTCTAGTTTCTACTTCGAAAATGCCAAACCTGTAAAGAAACAAAGAAAGACGAAGAAGAATGAAGAACTAAGAAGAAGAAGAATGAAGAACTAAGAACTAAGAACAAGGTCGGTTACCTGGTAGGCGACGAGTCGGTGAGTGGCGAAGGAGAAGAGTGAGCCGGCGAAGTGACCGAACGCCGAACGAGAAGCCGTGACTCATGAGTCCGTGACCGTGTGACTGTGTGAGCATCGAGCAAGAAGTGAGATTGTGAATTTGTGATTTCAGATTTGTGAGAACGGCGGCTTGCGGGCTTGGGGGAAAACCAGAAAAGGTAGGGCAACCAAATGTTTGGAAAAAAGACTAAAAAGCCCCTTCCTATTTAAGTTCCTAAGCCATGTAATGCAAGGGTAAGGGGGTAAATTTATTTTTTTTAATTGCTGAAGCTACCCGGATCCGGGTACCAGGGTATACCCGGGGTTTTTGTAAATAAATACCCGGCTCCGGCTCCGGGGTACCCGGTTTCCCGGAGCCGGGTACCCTGGTTGCAACCGGGTTTCCCGGATCTGGTTTCCCAGCTGGTTATACACGGTCCGAATTTACACCCCTAATAATATTAACCAATGGCACATAAGGAAGACAAACAAATACATTTTCAATAGTTAATGTATTAATTTGTCTTCTATATTAGTAGATTAAGAACAAAAATATATGTTAACTTTTGTAATTACAATATATTTTTGTTCATCTTTCTGTCTGCAAATATCACCTTCATGCTATTTAGTTTTTCTATATATTTCTCATACTAGATATATACAGCATTTCTATCTTTAACAGGCCTTTACAAAATGTCCAATGTAGGTTCTCTGCTTCATAAACAGACTCAAATCATGTAGAACGTATGATGTGTTCAAACAAAATAATTATTTGGAATTTTCTATTTTCTCATTTTTATTTTTTTTTAAAAAAAAATGCTAAAGTGTCTTGGGATAATATTTGTTTTCTTAAGAAAGAATGAGGGTTGGGGATCAAGCATTTGGAGGTTTGGAATAGGGCAGCTATGCTAAATCACATCTGGAGTTTGTTCACTTGAGCAAGCTCTTTATGGGTGGCTTGGGTGGAGACAACCTGGTTTAAGGGGAGAAGCTTTTGGCATATCCCCATTCCAAGCACTTGTTCTTGGAGTTGGAAGAACTTGTTAAAGCTTAGAGAATTTGCTCAGTCGGTTCTCCATAGGCAGGGAAAGCAGAGTCTTTCTTTGGTGGGATCATTGGCATCCGGATGGGTGTCTTTTGGAGAAATATGGTTACAGACCAATGTATGATGCAGGTAGTCATGTGGATGCCCATGTCTCTTCTATTATTAGAAATGGAGAATGGTACTGGCCGGCTGCTCGTTCGGATCAACTTGTCCAAATTCAAAGTCGGTTGCTTGAGATTCCTATAGGCGAATTTGATAAGCCTATTTGGAATTCCAAGAAAGGCTTACGTTCATCGACTGAAACTTGGGAGTTCCTTAGACAAAAAAAAAAAAAAAAAAAGACCTGAAGTTACTTGGTTTAAGGTTGTATGGTTTCCTTTGGCAATACCTCGCCATGCTTTTATGCTTTCGTTGGTTTTTAGAGGTGCCCTTGTCACTAAAGAAAAAATGTGTGGTTAGGGATTTGGTGGAGACACTCTGTGCCGTTTCTGCTATAGCACTCAGGAAAATGTTGAGCATTTGTTCTTCCAATCTAGTTTCAGCTGTAGAGTATGGAGGGATGTATGACAAGACTTGAAATTGAATGGGAGAAAGTGAAGGACTGGTATGAAGCTAAGTTCACCGGCAGAAGCTTAATGGCTAATCTCTGCAGATTATGCTTAGCTGCATCAATCTACCATTTATGGAAGCTCCGAAATGATCTTTGTCATGGAAACACCCCTAGGACAGAAGATGTGGTGGTGAAGAATATTAGATGGGAGGTCCGGACTAGGGTGATGGCTAAAGGGAGGTTTGAGAGGACTGCTCAAAATGAGAAGCTTGCTAAACTATGGAATTTGAGTTCTTTGGTTTAGTTTTTGCTGTTTAGGTTATCTGTTTTCTGTAGTAGGTTGTGTTCTTTGTGTTTCTGTATAGCTAGTTTCCTCTTTGTGTATAGACTTGGGTTGTAGCGTGTAGTTCCTGTCCTAAGGACAGTGTGATTGTTTTCTCCAGTGTAGGGAGTGTGCATCCAGTTTTTACTGGAGAGTTATATATGGTTGAGTTAATCAATGAAAGCTTTTATTCATCAAAAAAAAAAAAAAAGGAAGGAAAGGTTTCAACAGTAATGGAGATTCTTCTATCAGTCTCCGTTGGCTTTCTCCATAGTAATTGCAGGGTAGGAAAGATATATATATATATATATATATACTAGAATACCCATCAATGAATTGAATCTATACCTAAAATGCTCTATGGGTATGAGAAATTACCAGCAATCCAAAAACATATCCTATATATGAACCCCAAGAAATTCATGTTCATTCTTCCCTTTGATAAAATTGATTTCTATTAAATGTTGCATGTGGGGGCACCCTTTACCAAGACATAGAGAAAGAAGTATCAAAGAAGTGCTTGATATTTTCTTTTTGGGGGTTTCCTTCTTATGTTGTTGTCAATTGCCTTTTATTTGTTTTGATCTAGGTTGTAGTGAAACACAACACTGAGTTTGCAACAAGATAATAGGTAGAAGCATATGGATGCAACAGTGAGGAATGCATGCTCCTACATAGAGGGATTGAATATATTGATGCTACTGAGTTTATTTCATATGTTCAATATATTGATGCTATTGATCTCATGCTCTCTTTCTTTTTTTTCTACATATTTCTCATATTAGATATATGTTTATTTCATATGTTCAATATATTGATGCTACTGAGTTTTCATTTGAGCTTCATAATTTCATTTTTCCTAGATTTGCAGCCCTCAAGTCATATAAACCACTCTCTTATTCTGTCCTATCAAAATGCTTTTTCATAATTTCGTTTTTCCTAGCTTTCATGCATTCTTCCATTTTGCAAATAATCTGTTAAAAAAGCAAGCAGTTTACAAGTTTGAATATGCCTCAACCCATATAATTATTTCTTAGAAATTATGTCATTACACAAATAGCCCGACAATCAAACGCCCATCCAAACCCAGATTACCAAGAAACAAGTTAATTCACGAAATACCCAAATCAGTGAAATCACAAAACACTGCATACAGATAAAAAAAAAAAAACATAATGAAAAAGCGAAACGCCCATCCAAACCCAAAACACCGAAAAACAAGTTAATTCACGAAATACCCAAATCATGAGGAAGAGCAGCCCAGAAAGAGATGAACCGAAAAGAATAATTAAGCTACACACCTGTGAACTTGATCTGGTAGTTGGACCCGTGGTTGCAGAAGTCGTCGATCGTCGGGCCAGGCATGCACCGCCAGAGGCAAAGCACTTGGTTTCCCGTGCAAACCAAAAGCCCTTCGACCCACTATGCACCACCGGTTGTTGCTGCCTTGAGGAAGAGCTTAGATCCATTTATAGGCAAATGAAGGAAGATTGCGAAAATCAAAATACCAAGGTTGATTCGCACGGTCTGATGAGGGAGTAGATTGAAACGACCGGCGATGGGAAAAACGGCTGGAGCGTATCGTATAGTGACTAGTTGAGAATCCCAGAGTGGTTGAGACGTAAATGTAGGAGACGTTGGGTAATTGATGGAGGTAGACGGATGCAATGGTGTGAGAGGTTTGGGGAGAAGTGCTTAGACGAAGGAGATGGATTCGGTCAGTCCGTTCACTTTGGGGTGCATAACTTTTAGGGGTACGAAGGTCTAAGCATTGTGCAGGGAAATATGGATTGCAAGAATGGAGAAGGAAATGAGGGGTAAAAGTGGAAATTACCATCTGCATAAAGTTCTGTGAGAGATCAGGAGTTGGATACAAGAGCTTTTTGTGAATTTTCTGATGTTTTTGGGTTGGGGGTAAAATGAGAATTGAAAAAATGAAGCTTCATCATTTGTTTCTGTTTGAATTTTACAACATGCTGCATCGTACTATGGGGGAAAGGGCCGAAGGTGGGGGAGGGGGAGGGGGTTAGCAAACAGGGCCAAGATCATCCATTAGCAATTTTCAAATGAAGGTAATGTTGTATATTTAACAACTCAAAATTCAAATACAAGATAGTGATACCAGATTCTAGCTCACGATAAGATTGTGTAGTTTAAGTTTTGAATTTTATAAATGATTTTTAGTTGTCTTGTTTTCAATTATAAATACAAGCATCATCTCCCATCGTTAATCGTGGGAAGTACAATTTAAAAACTTTCATATCTCAAAACTCTTTAGCTATTAGCTTCAACCTCACTGGAAAATCATTTCCTTTGATTTGGGGTGGAGATGCTGCAAACTACTTTGTAGGTGCTGACACATACATTTCAAGATATTTATTTCAAGGTTTCATGAATTCATATGAAGTATAAGGAAAGATCGTCTTCTAAGAAACCCTTGAAGATGGCACCAACATTCTAATAGGCAAAAGGGTAAGAAGTAGGAACCATTATCGCCGACTCATCCATTACCAATTCTGCCTTCAGTTACCTGTTACCGGCCACAATGATAAACACAAAAGATGGCCTCAAATATGCAAGGTGGTAGTTTGAGGTCAACCTCCCTCATATATATATGTGTGTGTGTGTGTGTGTGTGTGTGTGTGTGTGTGTGTGTGTGTGTGTATTTAGTTTTTTTTTTTTATTATTATTAAGGGTATTTTTGTGGGATATTGACAATTTTTAGTAGTTTGGGAGATATTATCAATTGAGTAGTAATTTGAAGATGGTATGTTAACTTTTTTCATTGAGCTTCTCGGATAACGACAAATCGTGACTTCCTAATTATCTTGATGATTTAACATAAAGACAAAAAAAAAAAAAAAAAAGAGGAAGAAGAAATGCATGTTAAGAAAATACCAAATTAGTGTTGTGATTCATTTATTCACAATGATTCAAGAAATTTAAATACAATTTGGCAACTATTAAAAGATATGTTTGTGAATGTATTCGGGCAAGTCCTTTTTTTTTTTTTTTTTCTTTTTTGAAAAAATGTTTTAATGTAGCATAAAGGGAAAAGTATTTTGAGAAGTGTTTTCTAGTAGGGCTCGATACCGATGAATTTGGTGGTGGAAATGGGATTGTCACCCCTCACCACCACTAAAGCCAAAAAGTCAAAAATTTCATGGACTTTTTTCGACTGAATGGCATTTTTTATGTTTACTGCTATCGCCAAGTCAATAGCGGTAGATGACGATAGGCGGAATATGGGCTCACGACACATGAAAATAGTCATGAAGAGACAAGGTCATAGACGACAGTGTGAGCATCAGTGACCAGTGAGTGATATGGGGAGAAGGGGAAGCTTCTAGAGAGTGAGAGAAAAATGGGCGTTCGAACTCTAGTGAAGAGTGGTGAGTGATTGAAGTGATGTAAGGTTTGATTGTGATGAATATATACCCATGTAAAACATCACCATTTTTTGGTTGGTACAAAACGATGACATTTGAGTAAACTATTAAAATATTTGTTTTATCCCTTGTCAGGTCAGGTTGGAATACCGACATTTTAGGATCATTTATGCCTACCAACTGGACAATGTCTGAATTCTTTCTTTTGCCAACCAACGATGGCGATGTGGTGATGGACTTGAAGCTTGGTAGGCAGCCAAAATGCCCACCCCTCTTTTTTGGTAGAGTTCACATTTTAAAAAATGTTTTATGTGGGTTACATCTATTTATTTTGAAAAAACACAGGCTTAAGTAAGATTGACACTATAAATAGATGTTTGTGGAAGTGGTTTAGGTCCTACCCCTACAAAAGAGTGTTTTTGTGTTTTTAATTATTTTTTAATGTATTTGAAAAGTGTGTTTTTTGGAACCGTGAAAAAAAAAAATAGAGATAATTTCGTTTATTGGTAAATTTAGGTGAGGAATCTAAAGAAACACATTTATATATTTAGCTTAATTGTGGTTAGACATAAACCGTCGCTTTGGCCGAGTGGTTAAGGCGTGTGCCTGCTAAGTACATGGGGTCTCCCCGCGAGAGTTCGAATCTCTCAGGCGACGGATATAAAGTCTTTTTTTTTTTTATTTAAAAAAAAAATCTTTACTTCATACCGATCACCCTCTTGGGCCTCTTCATCTCCCTGTACTTGACCCTACCTAGTCCCTACCTATTGCCGCCGCTTTTCTACAAAAAGATCGCCAAAATGTCAACATTTCTCGGGGAAATGGCTCTCTCTTGTCAACATTTATAGGGGAAAAGGTCGCCAAAACCTGCTTGCTTTACAATTGCTGCATAATTCCACTCACATGTGTGGGACCATGTGCATGAAATTCACGCACATGCACATGAGTCCCACACATGTAAGTAGGAATTATGTAGGGTTGTGAGTGTATTATGAGAATTCCAAACCCCTCTCTCGTCTCTTGTGAACATTTCTTGGGCTAGCCGCCATTTCTTTTGACTTGAGTCACTTGACCCTTCCTAGTCCCTAACCATCTGCCGCTGCTGCGATACAAAAACCTCGTAAAAACCCCTCTCTTTTGAACATTTCTTGGGGTAGCCTCCATTTCCATTCGCAAGTCTCCCTACGCGGCCCCAAACGGTATGTCGTTTTGTTCTCCGAGCTTCACAACCTCCCATGTTTGCAACTTCTGGGACGACATCGCCACCACCAATCCGACGTCGCCACGTGGCCACATCCTCGCCCTCCAGTTTAGACTCACTGGACCCAAGCAGAACCCTAATGCCGATCACTCCACAAACATTCCGCTAAAGCTCGTCGCTTTCCACTCACAACGACACTATTCACCGCTCAATAGCCACGGGCTCAGCCTCCGACGCGTCGGGCCGGAGTCCGTGGCGAAGGCGATCACCGGGTCCGAGGAGGGGCAGAATGATAGTTTGAGAGAGGAGGTTAGGGATTTGATTGATGGTGGCGGCGGCGGCGGCGGCGAAGGTGGTGGAGATTCGTTTGGAAATGGTGGTGGCGGCGGTGGTGGTGGTGACGAAGAGGAGGAGAGGGAGTTCGGGCCGATATTGAAGTTCGAGGAGGTGATGAAGGAGACGGAGGCTCGAGGGGTTGAGCTTCCTTTGGATATGATGGAGGCCGCCAAGACCACTGGGATTCGACAACTGCTTCTTGAGCGGTACTTGGACTTGCAGGTGCGCATGCGATTGGGGGCAGAAAGTTTGGGAATTTTGTTGTTCTTTTAATAGGCTCCGTTTGGTTGCTGAGAAAAATTGGCATATTGAAACCGAAGAAAGAATTAAACCTCATTAGTTAATATTTGATGTTTGTTGATTGTGGCATTTCATGTTGCAGGGGTCGGTTTGGCCACTAGGCTTTTTGATCAAGTGTTGCTCTATGCTTCGTAACCGAATGCTGGCTGATCCTTCTTTTCTTTTCAAAGTCGGAACAGAGGTTTGTTTTGGGTGTCTTCTATTTTATTTCGTTTTATTTAATAATTTGTACAATTCTGATGCAAGACAGCCTCCGCGCACTGCTTGAGCGGTTCCTTTAGACCGCCTGAGGGGCTGCCCGAAAACGGTGCAAGCAGATTGCACAGCTCGAGCGCCGAGCGCTTGAGCGGTGGCAAGAGATTGAGCAACAGAATGCTCCGCTTGATGAGCAGTCGAGCGGAGCCGAAATAGAGTGCTCCGCTTGAGTGCCCGCTCAAGCGGAGCAAAACAAAATGCTCTGCTCGAGCACCAATCGAGGGGCACTCAAGCGGAGCACCAACAAGAGAGCCTGCTTGAAGCTTGGCTCAAGCAGATTTGGGCAGCTGTATTCATATGGGAACTTTTTCCTAATTGCTCACCATCTCAACTGAGATCTTTTCTTATTTTGAATTAATCTTAGCATTAATATTTCCTACTTATCAAAAGAAATCAACTTATCAAAAAATATTTCTCGTACTAGATTAGGACTTGTCTTTTAAGTTTTAATTTTCCAACTTTATGATTTCCCATCTTTAGATTAATGCCCAGTTAAGTTTTCCATATTTTAGAAAATGTCCATCTTTAGATTGATTCTAGCATTAGTTTCTTTCTTTTTTAAGCCTTGTATTTACTATTATAAAAAAAACAATAATAAATAAATAAATAAAGAAGAAGAAGAAGAAATAAAGAAAAAAAAAGGTATTGGTTGTATTGAAAAATCAAGTTTTGGAAGAATGAATTATTGAATATATATATATATAAGTAATCGATAATATCATTAAAAGTGTAAGGCGCCCCTAAATACACATTGAGTTTACGAAAGAAAACACCTAATTAGAAGAAGCAAAAAGAGTAAGGAAAACGCTATAACTAATCGATAAGAGAAATGCTACATGTACTTAAATTTTTACAAAGAGAGCCTTACTAATTGATGTGTAGCTTATTCATTGGAGATGATAAAAACAATTAATAAAAAAAAATGTTACGAATACTAATGAATAAGCTCCACATCATCTTAGTAAGGCTTCATTTGTAAAAGTTTAAGTACATGTAGCATTTCTCAATCAACAAAGGAGTTATATAAGCAACTGTCCACAGATACAAAGTTCTAAAAAATAAAGATAAAATCTCCTCCATCGGCCTTTCAAGTTTTCTTTGCTTTCAAAAATAATACCTTAGCTTGTTAAGTGTTAGAATTGAAGGCATTGATCTTCTTTTCTTTTCTATTGCTTCCACTATGTCAAATTCACTTGTTCTCTTAAGCTAACCCACATTATAACATTACTCATTGACGTCGGGCAGAATTAAGGTTGTTTTGACAGCGAATGATAGCAGCAGAAATTATGAATTGAAGATAAAAAAAGTGAATTCAGGAAGAGAAAATAACAAGTAAGGAAGAGATAACCTCTAATTGCCCCTAATAAGCAAACAGAGAAATAACTCTGAAAGACTTAAAATTTAATTGATACTTCAAAACTTGATTCCAAAATAATAAAAACCTGCATTTATATAAGCAAAGCCTGAGTATTCGCCAAGCAGAATACTTGGAGAAAAAGAAAGAAAAAAAAATACAAAACATAACCGTAAACTTTGAGACAAAGTAAATTTTATTTTATTTTATTTTTTTTTATTTTTTTTTATAAGTTGGAGACAAAGTAAAATTATTGTACAAAAAGTAAAATATATTATTCTAAACATAATTTTCAAATATTTTGTACGGTTCTTTCATTTCTCAGGTTGATCTTATTCAATAAATAATCTTCAAATATTATGCCTGATTTTCTCCTGCATCAATTTCACCGGGTTGGAAAGAATTCATCATTGAATTCGAATAATCCTTGCCTCGATCTTTTGGATATCCGATCAATTTATTCCATCATGTAATTCACAATACCAAAATAACTTGAAACAAGAAGATAAACAAGTTGCAACCCATCACAATTTGATTATAAATAATAGATATAAATATTCTCACACCAACTTGAAATAAATCAATCTTCTCGCGTCTTTCATTTATTTTCTCCAATTCACGCTCCATAAAAGTCTTCAAAGAATTATCAATTCTTTTTTAACCACAAATTAAAATTGTCATCCAACACGTTGAAACCAACATCCAACTTATTACTATGAGAATTTGATAATAAAAAAAATTAATCCCAAAGAAATCGACATAACTAATTTCCTCATTACTCAACTGAAATCCCTCGTTATGTGGACTTTCATTAAACACATGGTAGTCATTATTTTCTTCAATAAATTTTATTGCATCAACTACAAAACTTACCTTATTCAATAAATCATCTTCGTTAGGATAGATGTCATAGGTTGGTGGAGAGACCCAATCTACAGAAAAATCTTCCTCAATAAATTTGTCATCCTCCTCTACATAAGATGAATTTGGTAGATGGGCTTGAGACTTGCTAACAATGGTCAAGGCAGTGAAAGTGCCAGAAAATTCAGGAAGCTCAACTCGGAAGCCTAAGTCTCCATGTCGCTTATCTCGATTACGCTGTTCCCAAAACAGAACAGGGTTGTAATACGAGTTCTCAAAACTGGATTCTGAATTGCGATCGTCAATATCGCAATTCATCTCCATGTTTTGCGCCGCTAGACGCTAGGTTAACTCTGCAACCTACCTCTACAAGTCTTCAATTATCACGTATTTTACACTGCATTCATGGTAGGAGACTTCCTCATTTGGAACTTGTCTATGCCAACCACGATCACTAGTCATAAAAACTGATGAAAATTCACTCCAAGAAGACGCTTGCTCTGATACTAACTGACGCCGGGCAGAACTAAGGTTGTTTTGACAGCGTATGATAGCATCAGAAACTATGAATTGAAAATAGAAAAGAGAATTCAGGAAGAGAGAAAATAACAAATAGGGAAGAAATAACCCCTAATTGCCCCAATAAGCAAACAGAGAAATAATTCTGAAAAACTTAAAATTTAATTGATACTTCAAAACTTAATTCCAAAATAATACAAATGTGCCTTTATATAGGCAAAGTTTGAGTATTCGCCAAGCAGAATACTTGGAGAAAAAGAAAGAAATAAAAATACAAAACATAACCGTAAACTTGGAGACAAAGTAAAATTATTGTACAGAAAATAAAATATATTACTCTAAACATAATATTCAAATAATTTGTACAATTCTTTCCATTCTTGGGCTGATGTTATTCAAGAAATAATCTTCAAACTTATGCATGATTTTCTCCTACATCACTCATTTAGTTTGATCGCTTGCAGTGGGAATAGCCCTAAAAACATCCCCACTTGGACTGTAACTGTGTGTATTGTTTATTTGGTGCCGTGCAGATAGTCATAGATTCTTGTTGTGCAACATTTGCGGAAGTTCAGAAAAGAGGCAAGGATTTCTGGTCAGAGTTTGAGTTGTATGCTGCAGATCTTTTAGTTGGTGTGGTCGTGGACATTGCTTTGGTTGGTTTGTTAGCACCGTATGCTCGTTTTGGGAAGCCATCCACATCAAGAGGTTTACTTGGACGCGTGCAACAGGCTTGTGCCGCTCTTCCCAGCAGGTTTGTTGCATACTGGCACTGTGAAGTTTTTCATTTCATTTCATCCAGCTAAATTTTAATTCTGTAGTTATTGATCTCATACTTCTGCTTGTCCTTGGCTGTATGCTCCTTGCTTTGTTGTGCAAGATAAGTTTTTATACTAGATCAGTGGTTGTTTAGATATAAGGTGTAACCGTTTTAGTTTGCTTTAGTTTGTATGAAGGCGTGGGATAAGTGATTTGGATGGTTGACAGTTGGATAATTTTTTAACGGAAATAAATGGTAGTAGTATAGCTGAATACAAAATCTAGCTGCTTAGAAGCTAAGTTATGGAGTTTATGGAAAAGAGTTGATTGATGGATATAGACAAGACTTCAAACCTAGGTGCTACAATATAATCTTTAACACCGTGATTTTAAACTTAGAGTGCGTTTGGCCCCGCAATTTCGGAGGCGAAAAGTGAGTTTTTAAAACAAAATTGTTGAAAGTGTTTCATTTGGGAGTGCATTTGAAAAAAATGACGGTTTGAAATTCTACGTTTTCAAACTGTTGGCAAGGGGTGTATTTTAAAAATGCACAATTTTAAGGGTTCAATCATGATTTCACCAAAACGTGCAATTTGAATTTTTTCAAAATGTAGTTTTCATAAACTACATTTTGAAAATATTCAAACTACGCGTTTTAGAACAGCTAAACCAAACAGACACTAAAAGTAATGTCTTGAGCATTCAAGAATTGCACCGGGCCTACTGGTAAAACATTACTGTCCTAGTGTCTTAGATCATGAATAACCAACAAGGTTAAATCTATACATTATAGTAAGAAAAACCTTAATAGTATTGATTGATATCCTCATAAACTAGTAACACTGAAGGGGTAGAATCTCATTGGCCAACCCCAGGACCCATAGATAGTATGTGGGGACCTCATAAATATTCTTCTTGGTATCTCTTTTAGCAGAATTTTAAATGTACTGAACTTCATATTATTCTTCTTGCGTGAAGCTTTAGATGATTGTGAGTGCTTCATTCATGGCAAAATATTCCTCTAATGCAGTGTTTTTGAAGCTGAAAGGCCAGGATGTAAATTCTCAGTGAAGCAGCGGATTGCCACATACTTCTATAAGGTACCGTATGTGATTGAACTTTTTGAGGAACCAAGAACTACTTAGTTGCCTTCTGGACTATAAATCTTGTGGAAAATTCACCTGCTAGGCGAAAGGTGGGGTGGAGTTCTTGGCTCCCTCCTTGGTGTTCATTGTGATATCTTGTTTCATATTACCTTTAAAACTGACTTTTTAGTACCAGTTTCTTGCACAATTTTAAGTTGTCTGTATGCCCAAAGATGGGTTCAAGTATCAATATATTGCAAATTATTTTCTATGCTTAATTAATTTGGTTGGCGCATTCTGGATCCAGGGTGTGTTGTATGGATCAGTTGGATTTGGATGTGGTCTTATTGGCCAAGGTATTGCAAATATGATCATGAATGCCAAACGGTAAGCTTCTATTTGGATATTCCCCATATTTGTTTCTGTTTCATTGTTGTTTCTTTGTCTTACCCTCAAGGTATTATTCCAGAATATATCTTACATTGATGACTCTCTCTCTCTCTCTCTCTCTCTCTCTCTCTCTCTCACACACACACACACGAGAAGATGTCTAACTTGTTATGATGAACAATCTACCGCTTTGGCTAAGGGGCATTAGCTTTTAATTCCATTAATGAACAAACTATGATAATAATTTGGATTAGATCAACAAACATAAATTTCAAATTTATACTTTGCATTTTGTCTTTTGTTTTTTAGTCACGGGTAATTCTGAAGAAAAAAAATCGGGAAAAGTACACATAACCCCCTCAAACTACCACTCAATTGTCAATGTACCCCCTAAACTACCAATTGTGTTAATCTCCCCCTCTAAACTACTAAAAAATGTCAATGTCCCCCCTAAGACCAACAAAAAGACAAAAAGGACCCTAATTTTTTTTGAATAAGACAAAAATGTCCTCATAAATTCAAAAAATTAAAACTAAAACTAAAAAACTTACAAAAAAAATAATAAAAAATATATATATATATATATATTTTAAAAAATCAAATAAAAAACGAAAAATAAAATAATAATAAAAAAGGACAATTTTTTTATTCTTTTTTAAAAAAAAAAAAGCAAACAAAAAATAACAGAAATTTATTTTTTTTAAAAAAAAAATTAAAAAAATGAAAAAAAAAAAAAAAAGAAAAACCAGTTTTTATTAAATTAAAAAACAAAAAAGAACAATTTTTTTAAAGAAAAAAAAAACGAAAAAACAAAAAATAACTAAATTTTTTTTTTAAAACAAATGAAAAAAAAAACCCAGTTTTTATTAAATTAAAAAAACGAAAAAGAACAATTTTTTTTAAAAGAAAAAAACGAAAAAAAATACTGAAAATTAATTTTTTTTTTTTAAATAAAATAAATAAAAAACAGTTTTAATTTTTTATTATTTTTTTGGAATAAAATTTTGTATTTTGTATTTTTTTAATAATTTTTTTTTGTTTTTATTTTATTTTAATAATTTTATGAAGGACATTTTTGTCATTAGGGGGACATTGACATTTTTTGGTAGTTTAAGGGGGGACATTGACACAATTGGTAGTTTGGGGGGTACATTGACAATGAGGTGGTAGTTTGAGGGGGTTATGTGTACTTTTCCCAAAAAAATCACACATACACGCTTTGGGACATGACTCGTTCATATCTTTGAAATGAAATTTTTGTCTGGGGAGTATATACATACATCTGATAACTTGTATTTGCTTTACATTTTACATAAATACGATTTCGTCTATTTCCTATTAATGAGACTCACATGCCATCTTTCTACTCATATGGACATTGGTCCTCTTAAAAAATAATTTAATGGAACTTCTTATATAATGATGCATGATTGCACGTATTATGGAGAAGTTTACTGATGGAACACATCATGTTGCTAGCCAAACTGTAGAAATAAGATTTTAATCTCAGAAATTTATCTTAAAAAAGCAAGCTCTAAGATCTTCCTTTTTATAATATGTTGTCACGAACATGATTTCCTCTTTATTAATTCTTACTATTACGCCCAAGCTGCTTTGGTGTTTAATCTAAATGAATACATGTGGGCTGTTTTAGCCTTGCCTTTTACCCCCTTTTTTTGAAAGAAATAACAACTTGTCTTTTTAATTGTGTGTGATCAGGAGTATAAAGAAATCGGAAGAGGACATACCTGTGCCTCCTCTTGTGCAAAGTGCTGTTCTTTGGGGTATGTATGACCCTTCTATTCATATTCCAATATATTTTATTTATAATTTTGTACTAGCAGGCTCCTGACAGCTACTTTCTGTAGTCTATATTAGCTTTCTGTTTTAGTTGCTTTTGAGTATGAAATCATGGTGCTAAGGTGTTCACTGTAAGAAGGTTCTTTGGCTTTTGCCTATCGTCTATATTAGCTTTTTTTTCCTAATATATGCAAGATACAAGGTTTCAAATTGCAAAGAAAAATTTAACCTTTTAAGCCTCTATTCATATTTGGAAAGCTTGAAATTCTAATTCATAATGAAGTGGATAGATATGTATTGTGGCCATTGGACTTGCTGACTTGCATACATAAATTCGGAGGCTATTTATTTTTGGTTGGTGAAACACAATCTGTTGGCTTGCACATTTGATTAATCCGGAGGAAGATACCCTAGTCAAAGGCAGGCAGTAAGTTACCTAGTACACAAATCATTGTAATATGCACAATGGGAACACCACTTACCTGACGGTCTGGAGAGACGGAGGTAGGTTTATGTAATTATAATAGATTGTTTGCTTAGAAAAATAGTGTTATAGTAGACTTGAGTGAAAATCTCATAAATGTAGCTTTCGTACTTCCCAGAAAACTTTGTAGATGAGAGGGATAGAGGGGACTTGTTGAATCACTGAAATTAGTCTATTGAGATTTTGTACCACGTTTCAGATTCAACAACGTGAATAGCAGTTGATAGTGATGAAGTATGGCAACTCTTGTCTGGAAGTATACACATTATTAGTTCTTCTTGGTTTGCTCTTCCTCTTAGTAAATGTTTTTATTTATTTTTATTTTTATATAAAAAAAGAAAGAATAGAATAGAATAGACTATTTGGTGAGAAGTTTTGTTTGGATTTGGGCAACCTGTAGTTGCTGCTATAGAATATTTGGGATGGACTGAGATACGTAATCTATACTAAAGAAGATGATGGCTGAAATGATGCACGTGGACAACTTTTGGTTGGTTGGTACTGCTAGCTAAGGCAAACATGGATACTCACCATCTCGTCTTCAGAATTTGTATTGTAATTTCTTAATAGATTATTTCCAATCTAGATATCTGCAGTTCTGGCATTTTGTTTGGTATACATAGAATGCTCATTCTTGGGATTGTTCTTCCTTTCTTATGTAACATGCGCATGCATCTAATTCTGACCTCTACAACTTATAAAAATTAGTACACAATTTTAAGTGCGAGCCCAGTTTACGAGAAATCAAATCATACGTAAATGATGGAGGGGTGGGGGGGAGGAATATTGTTCTTTCATCTACTGGAATCACTTAAGCTTGCTCCCTTTTTCAGGTGTTTTTCTTACCGTGTCTTCCAACACACGATATCAAATTCTAAATGGACTGGAACGTCTGGTTGAAACATCATCTTTGGCAAAGCAGGTTCCACCTGTCGCAATGGCTTTTACCGTAGGTGTGAGATTTGCCAACAATATTTATGGTGGTATGCAGTTTGTAGATTGGGCTAAATGGAGCGGGGTACAATAGCATCTCTATACAGCAAAAAATAAGAAGTAATCTAGATATCAATAAAAGCACGTCTCTATTACAGCAATTACTTTTCAATTGCCAATTTTTTTTTATGAAATGATTTTCATTTGTCAAATTAAGGGTAGGTTCTTCAAAGTCTAGCTTTAGTTCTGTGTATTAGCCTCCCCTTTTAGTTTGGCTTACTATATTACAAGGATGAGAGTTTGTGCTTAAATAATCGATCAATAAATCAAGCTCAATTTTTTATTTTTTATTTTATAGTCATCATTTTTGTTTTTACATGTAATTTTTTTTCTCTTTTTCTTCTTTAGTTCGACATACCGATAGAACTTTATGCTGAATTGTGTGAACAGGCTCACCAAAGTAGGGAATTTATCTGAATTATTTTAATAAACAGATATTGGCTCCTCTCAGGTGTGCTCTTTCCTGCCATTAGCATCGTTCAGTAGGGGTAATAATTTGTGTTTACGTGTTGAGTTAGAGTCGTGTTGAGGCATGTGTATAAAATTCTATAGGACAATTTCAAGTCGACTTATTTAATTAAACAGATCAAACCTCTTAATCTTAACATGTTAATTTCATATTTGATTTTGGGACATGTCAAATTGTCGGTCTTAGTGTTACAATCGATATGACAATGCACTTTAAAAGTATATTTTTCTGGAATTAGAAGGTTCGGGGCTGTTTGGAAACGGTTCTAAACTCAATTATTTTTGTGTGTTTTTTTTTTTGTAGAAATCAAATCATGTTTGCCTTCTACTTAATTTCTTTTCAACCCAACTCAAATTTTTTTCTACACTTTTTTTCTTCTGTGTTCATAATTTTGAGTAAAATTAAAAAGAAAAAAAAAATAATACAAAAAAAATTGCTCCCGCAAACGCCTCCGTTACTTCATATAATCATATTGGTTAGCAATTTCGGCCTTTAGCATAGCCATCAGTGGTAAGCCACGATGCCCACGACTATCATGATGGCATCAGCGGCGTCAGCGCAACCTCTTCAAACATCATGCCCTACATGACACAGACACCATTTGCTATAGCCATTAGCCACCACCGCCACAACAATGCACTTATCAATCCGAATTCAAGATAAGAGATAATCGACAAAAGGATTAGATTGTGAAATAATGAGACTAAAAAAAAAATGAAAAATGTTAGAACATCTCCTGGTATTCTCCTGGTGTTCTCTTCGAATGTCATAGATATAATTTTTTCCTTAAAATATATGATCTTGAACGGAACTCTATTGCGGACCTTGAATTGTCTTGTCTTATAACTCGACAATCAGAATTTCTTACTAAATAATAGTTTTGAAAAAATAAAGATAAATGAATTTTGACAGCTCTTAGCCAAACAGAAAAATTAAAAATAGATGATAAATTTTGTTCCAGATTGGATTCTAAATTTTGATAGGCTAACCGTATGCTCGCTCACCCAACCCTCTCCGAGCATATGACCGAACTAGACCGCAACTTTGGGCTAAGGCCCAAACCACTGGCTCGCTATAATCTGCAACCACGTCTTCAGAAATTTGTTTATGACAAAATAAAACAGTTAGCTACCTCTCTAGCAGCTTCGCTTCAGCTTAATCATTTCATCCTTGAAGAAGATTTTATTATTGTTATTATGGCTCTACAAAATTCTCTTATCATTTAAGACCGGAGGATATTTTCTCTAATCTCCGATATCATCAACTCTACCTTAGTATCTTTATCTTGAGAAGCTTGAAAATTAATAGAAGTTCAAACTTTTGTGCCTACTAAAAAAAAAAATTAAAAAAAAAAAAAAAATGATCATAGCAGATCACACTCTGACCGCATTCTTATCTATCCTCCTCCCCCTCCTCCTCCCTCTATCCAAATTGTTAGTAGGAAAGACCAAAAGACCCACCTCCCCTCTTGTAATTTTATTTTTAGCAACTTTTTTGTTTGTTTGTTTTGAATTATATGTACCTAAAAAAAAAAAAAAATCCTTTTCCATAATATATGCTCAAGAAAGTTGTAATGTGAATTTTATTGTTTTAATCTCACTAAAATTTCATTGTGGATTATGGAGAATATGATCATCTCTATTTCAAAGTAAAAAGAGGGTATTTTATAGTTAAAAATTTATTTTATTGTATGTAACGGCTTATATAATTTTACATCATTTAGAAATTTTAAATAATGCTTATTCTCATTTCACACGACCATCTAAATTTTATTTTTTCATTTATGATGGCCTGTTTTTCATATGACAAGCATTCAAGAACGAACAGACAAAGGAAAGATGGGGGACATGACCCTAAGATATTGTTGGTAAGTGAAAGTGTTATTCTATTAAGAAAAATTAATATATTTTATTATGAACGGAAGAAGGCAAAATAGAATAGCATTAGTGTTAAAGTACATGATAATAATAAGTGATCATATACTTTTGATACTTCGAATAGTCATTTCCATGAAAATGACTATTCCTCGATTTAAGAAATATCATTCTTTTATGGGCCATGAGAATAGTTATTTTAAGGTTATTTCATTCTACTTTCTTCTTTCATTTTCAATAATTTTTTTTTTTTCTTTTCCTAATGAAATAGCCGTCTCGCATACCAATCGTAACCTAAATTCTTGTAACTTTAAATCTTCTTTTTTAGCACAATTTTAAGTGCATTTAGTTGTAAGTTAATATTTCATATAATTTAAGAGCCCACCTCTTCGGAAGTGGTATATTATTTCTTAGTATTTTATTTCCTGTTGTAATTTTGTTCATGTATCTAAAATAAAAAATAAAAAAATAAAGAAAGAAAGAAAGAAGAACTATTTACACTTTGCTATGTATATTGCGAGTTCTATATATGCTGCAAATATTTTATCAATTTTGGTTATTTTTTATCTGTCAATGTCTTCCTTAAAAAAATATGAGGACATTATTATTCACCAAAATTCTTAAGAAAATAGCTACAATAAGTCATAGGAAATTTTAATTTAAAATTATATCCCGTCTGCCTTAGATAAACATTATGATTCGGTCTGTAATCATGGCCCATGGGATGTCCAGGAAACCGGAATCTTATGCTATTATATTATATGTAACCAATTGCTAATGAAAATAATTCTCTCGCATTAGCATTCTTTTAATTGTTCACGTGCTACACATTTCAAAATCTCTGTTTCAAATGCTCTCCTTTTTCCTTTTTCTTTTTTCTTTTTTCTTTTTTATTTTTTATAATTGGGTTTGAATTCCCCCCCCCCACCCCCCCACCTTCTCTTTTCTTTTCTTTTTTTTTTTTTTCTATTAAGTAGACTGATATATAATTTGAATAATATAATAATAAAAATTAGTTATTAATTATTTTTTTTATATGTATTGATTTAAAGGCTAATTTTAATTACACGTCATTCCGATTTTATGGAAGTCGTGTCGCATAATTTCCCAATTTATAAATCATGAGCACCCACTCAAACCAATTCTTTCATTTTTGGATATACAATTAATATAATGTTTCTACCAAAATATCCAAATTTACAGTTTTCTTAAAGGTAACTTTCAAAAACCAACTGTCCCCTTAATTCCATGAGTAAAATTAAAATTTGAGAAGATCGATGTATCAATAACCTGAATATAGAGACAAAGATTATGACTATGTTAAACTTCAATTGTAACATTTGACCTTTTATTATTTTTGTAACTAAGTACTCAGGCTTTAAAAAGTGTCAATATAGGATAGTCATCTTTCATTTTTTTTTTTTATTTTTTTTTTTTTCAATTTCAACATTCAGTTAGAATTTTTCGTTAAATATTATCAAAAATTTTAAAATGAGAAACGATTCTTTACCACCTAAATATACAACTTTTCACCACCTTGTCTATGTGGCAAGGTGGTCCCCCACTTTATTTTATTTTTTAAAAATAAAAAAACTCTAAAGTTAGTAGGGGACCACCTTGCCACATAGACAATGTGGTGAAAAGTTGTATATTTAGGTGGTAGTGAATCATTACTCTTTTAAAATACCCCTATATTTTTTTCAACAAAAAAAATTATAAAAAATTTCAAATATTCATGCATGAGTATTTTTTGCAAATTCCGTTAAATTATAATCAACGCTTAAATCCTTATAATTTTTTTTTTTTTTTTTTTTCTAAAAAAGATATGGGTATTTTGAGAATTTTGACAGAATTTAATAAAAAATTATAACGGATGGTTGAAATTGGAAAGAAAAAAAAAAAAGTGAAAGATGGATGTCCTAAATTAGCACATTTTAAAGTTCGAGTAATTAATTGTAAAAGTGATGAAAGATATGAGGTTACAAGTGAAGTTTTATATGTTCGTTGGCAATCAAAATGAAACCGACGCAGTTATTCTTCGCGCCTCACTCTCAGTATTCTTTAAGCAACTGTTGTGTTGACAACTTGGCACATTAGCTTTTGTGGTTGATTGACGCTCGTGGTTTGAACATGATCAACTTGACCCAAATCGTGACCTCTCGAATAGGAGTGGACTTACATTGGTACTTGGGGGCTTTGACAACCCCAAAAATTATTAAAACTTTTGCAAAATTACTACATTTTAATATATACCTCGGCCTCGTCAAATGTTTAATTCTTCACCCCTCATATGATAGGTTTACTCTTATGTCTAATATTTTTAATTTTAAACTTGGGATGCGCCTTGAACACGCTTTCGGCTTGAAAGCAAAACATCCATAAATTTAACTTTTAAAAAACGCAAGTATATTATTATTTAGTATGAAATTAAATTTAAAATTTGTCTTTTTATTTTATTTATTTATTTTTTACATAAACAAGACACGCATAAAGAGACTATATTAATCTGTGTTTATTTATTTATTTATGTTTAAACCTCGGCACAAAAAAACTATTGTTCCACTCCCTGCTCCGAACCCGCATTCTCGACCCGGATTGGCCAAGTGCATATCTAATACATCAAAGTGTAACTTAAAAAATGGTTTTCTGTATATATAGGAAAAATTATGAAACAGAATTCTAAAGAAAATTACCATAAGCACATGCCAAAATCCCAGGCGCCATTTTTCAACAGTCTGGCAAAGAAGAAAATAAAAAATAAAAAATAAAAGATAACAGAAAGAGAAGTAATAATGCCATGAAATAAAATATTGGCAACAACACAGACGAGGGAAAAAAAAAGGAAAAAGAAAGAAGAGATAAAAAAATAAAATAAAATAAAATAAAAAATAAAAGAAAAGAAAAGAAAAAAGTATTGGCCAGAGACAATGGAAAGCATTGGGTGGAAAATGAAATGAATGCAATTTGATTTGGGCATATGGTAAATAAAAGTCGTCACCTGACCCTGCACTCCCCGACGGCTTTTCCAAATTTTCTCAGTCCACCCTCCCTCTCCCTCTCTCTGTCTCTCTCTCTCTCTCTCTCTAAAAAACCTCATTCTCGCTCTAGATCAGAGGCATTTTGGTTTTGAATTGGAGTGATCTTTGCGAAGATTGTTCTCTATTGTTTTGGCGGCCTGAGATCCAAACGGTGCCACGGCGGGAGAGGATCTAGGATTGTGGAGCTCAGGAGGAAACTTGCGGTTTCTCTTTATCTTCTCCTCTCTCTCTCTCTCTGTGTGCGCGTGAGGGAAAGTGGATCTGAGCGGAGATGGCGTTGTCAGGCATGCGAGGGCTCTCGGTCTTCATCAGCGACATCCGCAATTGCCAGAACAAAGAGCAGGAACGCCTCCGCGTCGACAAGGAGCTCGGCAACGTCCGCACGCGCTTCAAGAACGAGAAGGTTAGGGTCTCTAAGCGTTTGTTTTTGTGTTTTTACGTGTGCATTTGTATGTTTTGCTCGTTACTTTCTTGAATTTTGAATCGGCTTTGTTTAGTTGCTCGGTGTTTTGATCGATTAGGTTAGGATTTGTGGCTATTTTTGTGTTTGGATAGCGGAAAATGTCATATACGAAAAGACATTTTGGGTCATGGTGTTTACTAAGCTAAGCATCATTCAGCTACATGGCGTACTAGTAATTCTAGGTTTAATTTCTATTCTGGTTTATTTCCTTTATTTGGTGATCAACTGAACATAGAGAGTTTATTGATGCTCCCTTGTTTAATTCTTTGAGTGGGGAGTGTTGGCATGAGCATGAGAGAGCTTTTTGGTTTTCAGGCTTATTGAAAATTGTCTTTGGAATGGCTTGCTATTACGGGAGGCAATAGGGACTTGAGATGTACTTGAATTGTGTATGTTGTCCACCGGTCTTGTAAGATTAGATTTGGTATGCTAAAAAAAAATCGAATAAGATGGGAAAATGCTTCCTATTATTTCAGAGTTAGGGGAACATGTGGGCTCAATCTTGCTTGCATGCCCTTGAATTTGCTATAAAGGATGTGGGAAGGTAGATATTGTATATGGCCACTAGACTAATTTATGGAGGATGGGTCCTTTCTCCACCAAGGGTTTCACTAACAAGGCTAAGGAAATTTTTTATATATACCATAGATACAAGTCACAGAAACTTAAGTTGTGTATCGGAGCTTATGCTTGGATGGTGCTAAAATGGCTAAAGATGTTTATGTGTCATTACACTGCAAAAGTTTGAAGACATTCTTGAGGACCGATGATCCTGTTTCGGATAAAGTTAGAGGGGCCCTATTGATTGAGTGAGCAGATGGATTTAGGATTTTCGTGGATACTACTTGAGGGATTAAATTTGAATAAATATTGATCTTTCGTTTTCTAAGAAATTGTGGTTTACCTAAACTTGCTACCTTGGCTAATCCCCTGATATTCGTTCTTGGTTTCTGCTTAGCAGCTTCCCTGGAATTTTGTTAAATTTAGCTGTAGTGATTAAAGCATAAGGAGATAAGGATCTTGTCAGATATTCATTCTTGTTTTTATTCCATTCTCGTTAACTTTAAAATAATTCTGGACGAATATATCAAGTTTGGATGAAATGAAAATAAGATTTCAAGCAATGAGGTGCTAAGATATTGAATATCCTCAACATCCTAGGTGAAGGCAACTTGTCCACCTCCAGACCAGCTAGTCAGATTGTGATTATCAGCAGCAGTTAATTTTAGAAGTTATGTACGGGAATTTTTTTACATTTACAGTTTTATGCAGACACACGTTCAAACCTTGTTGAATCTCTTTTATTCTGGTTGTGTCTGTAGTAGGTCACCAGCAAGGTGATTGAACTGCTTGCGAAATTCGTATCATTACATCAATCATTTAGGAGTTAGTCAAAAAGAAAAATGCCCATCTATATATATTGCATGGTTGGACTGTGAATGTTCCTGGCCACTTAGATCATGCAATGCTGAGAAATTACTCTCCACCTCAAATGAGACAAATAAAGAGGGGTAGGTGAGTTAAGTTGGTCAAAAGAATTGGTTAAATATCAGGATTGGGCAGTGAGACTATGATTCTACCTATATTTTTTGCATCTAGTCCTTGGACCAAATGGCATCTCCTCTCCCCTCATAAATCAAGAGGGAAGGGTGAAATTCACGGGTTCAATCCTATGTGGGTGCGAGAGTTGTATTTAACTATCAAGAAAAATCCTTTTGCACAACTGCTTCGGATTAGTTTCTCAAAAATTTCTGCTTCATTCGTGTTCTCTTTGTTTAGTTGTTAATACCTTTTCAATTATGGTTCTCTGTATTATTTTGGATGTTTGTTACTTTGAAAGTATTTTTTTTTCGATATTAACCTTCTTGGTCTATTGCTGCCTATTGCACAAAACATTGAGAATATCTAATTTAGAGAAGTGACCTATTGTTTATGAAACATTTTTTTCTTTCTTTCAATAGGGCTTATCACCGTATGAGAAGAAGAAATATGTTTGGAAAATGCTCTACATTTACATGCTCGGTTATGATGTGGATTTTGGTCACATGGAAGCTGTTTCTTTAATATCTGCACCAAAGTATCCAGAAAAGCAGGTAAGTCCATCATTGGGTATTAATTTTTTTAATAAGTAATTGAAATATCATTAAAAGCGTAATGCATACACCTAGCTAGCTAGAAGGAGTATTTTTTTTTTTTTTTAATGATATGAACTCATTTTAGTTCTCGTTACAGTCATCAAAAAAAAAAAAATAGTTCTCTTTACATTTCTTGGTTTCTCATATAAGAACATGGCTGGTGTGTTGTTGGGAGGTATAAGTTGAATAACTCAAAGTAAGGGTATCAACTACATTTTCTATGCCATTTCTTAGAAATAATTCTATAGATCTGAATATATGGAATATTTGGTATAAGAATTGGTACCCAAGGTTCGTACTTAACAGCTGAAGACCATAATATTTGGATTTGTATCTTGATGGCGTTGTCATATTATTTAACTTGGATGCTCAAAAGACATATTTCTTATCTTGAAGTGGTTTAATGCTCGATGCTATTCATATAGTGCCTTGTGCTCTTTGTTCAGAAGTAACTTCATTTTCAACTGTATGATTGATTTTATTGTGCTAAAAATGGATGCAGGTTGGGTACATTGTGACGGCATGTTTGCTAAATGAGAACCATGATTTTTTGAGACTGGCAATAAATACTGTGCGCAATGATATTATTGGTCGCAATGAAACCTTCCAGTGTTTGGCATTGACTATGGTATGGCAATAGGAAAGCTGCTAAAATTTTAAGAGCTTAGTATTTGTCTTTTGTTTTATCTGTCAAAAGTAGCTCCTGTTTTACTTTATTAAGATGCTTTTGAATTATCCTGCACTATAGCTCATATTTTGATGCATATTTCAATGCTTTGCTTATCATGATGACAACCATGGCCCTTACCATCAGTAGCTGAAGGGCTGTTAAGTACTGATGCTTTATATGCAACAATACTCTTTTCCTTTTGTGTAGTTCTTTTCTCTTACCTTATTCCAAGATATCTGGTGTCCAATTTCACATGTGCAATGTTTTATTTTAGAAGCACTTTTATTGAGGTATGTGCTGTAGTCAGTGTATTATGAATGGGCAAAACATCTATGGTTTAGTAGCATTTTACTGAAGTTGTTTCGAAAGCTAGAGAGCTCCTTTTTAGGAAACCAGTCCATCTTGAACGATGGCATGGGGATACGTGGTGTATATTTTATTGGACAAGACTGACTCTATCCTAATGTTTCATTCATGGATATTTACAAATAAAAAGTTGAGCATGATTCTGTGTCTTTTTAACCATCTGAGACTTAAAGTTGTTGGAAGTTATTCATTATTTGTCATAGGGAAACAGTTGAGATCATGCCGTGATCTTCTCCTGCACAGTTTTGATTTTCAGATTCTAAATTTTTCCTTTCAATAATCATGGGAGCATAATATTGCAATTACTTCTTATTTGGCAAAATCCTCACAGCTTTTGGAATTTTTTTTGGAAGAATCCCTCCCAAGGAAAAGGCTAAAGAAATTTTCATGCAAATGTGCAATTTTTTTACAAGTAAATGTGCAATTTGTTTCAACTCAATAGGGCCTTACTCCTGCATAAGCATAACCTCAAGAATGCCTTTGAGGATAGCGAGACCAATTTGCTTCTTCTTAAATCCTCCTTTCTGAGATCTCTTCTGGATTGCGCTATTGTTCATGTTCCTAACTTTCCCTCAAGGAATTTGGTAGGTCTAATTTGTTTTTTAGATTGTAGTAGCAGTTAAAACTTTGGTTCTCTTGTATACTCTTTGTGTACGAGGGATTTGCGTTTTTTAATAAAATTATTATTATTCATCAGAAAAAAAAAAGAAAAAAGAAAAGAAAAGAGAATGGCTAGGTTCATGGAAGGTTTGCTTAATGGTTTTCCATCAGCTAACATTGAAACAAGCATCCTTTTGCCTGGTTATTTGTTTGATAATTGGTTTGTTAACTTGTTGCTGCCAAAAAGTGCTCCTTCTTTTTCTTCTATACCATATCATGTCCTGTGCTATATATTCTAAGTTATTTCTCTTTTATGACCCCATGTCTTCATCTATGCAGGTTGGCAACATTGGTGGGAGAGAATTTGCTGAGTCGTTAGCACCTGATGTTCAAAAGTTACTTGTAAGAGAGTTTTTTAAACTTATATATATCTTTTGATAAGTAAACTTATATATATCTTAATTGGTAGTTACAGAAAAAGATTAATTTAACCAAGTCTGTTGATTTAGATCTCTAGCAGCTGCAGACCGCTTGTGAGGAAGAAAGCTGCACTCTGTCTGCTGCGCTTGTTTAGGAAAAATCCTGATGTTGTCAATGTAGATGGCTGGTATGTTTGAAGGTTCCTATTCTGGCAAAAGGCTGTTTTCATGAGATAGTTTTACTTGTGCTTATTCATTAGTCTCTTTTGCCATATGTCTTAGGGCGGATCGGATGGCACAGCTATTAGATGAACGTGATCTTGGTGTTTTGACATCTTCTATGAGCCTTCTTGTTGCTCTAGTATCAAATAACCATGAGGCATACTGGAGTTGTCTTCCAAAGTGTGTTAAAACATTAGAGCGGCTTGCTAGGAATCAGGACATTCCACAAGAATACACTTACTATGGTATCCCATCTCCCTGGCTTCAGGTTTGTGTTCTTTTTTCCTCAACTTCTTTGTATGTAATCAATTCCAAATTAGTACATGGTTTAGCAAGCATGGACCTTCTATGTTTTTATGCAAATGAAATAAATCATTATTGCTTCTCTTTTATTAAAAAAACTGCTTTCAATCTTAATCAACCATAGCAAGAAAAAGAATGGCTTCTCCTCACGTTAGTATCATTAATTTTATATCTTCAAGTGAAATTTTTTTCTCAGCAAAACATAAAGAAATAAATGTTTTTTTTTACTGTATGAGTACAATGCGTGAAAAACACACTTTTACTCATTTAGAATGGAAATTTTCTTATTTTTTATACTCTATGGTATGGATTTATGTTACCTATAATTAGTTTTACTCAATTTTCTTTCTTAATAAGTAACCCTTTGTGGGTGATTGACTGTTGGTGATTTGTAATAGGTTAATAATTAAATTAATGCTTGTTAGCACTTGGTTACTGCAGGTTAAGACAATGAGGGCTCTTCAGTATTTCCCAACTATTGAAGATCCAAATACCAGAAGATCATTGTTTGAGGTTCTTTTCTGAAGGGCATTATCTTTTCTCTTGTTACATTCTGTGATTCTATTTAACCTTGATTCGGTAATTTCAGGTCTTACAACGTATATTAATGGGGACTGATGTTGTTAAAAATGTAAATAAGAACAACGCATCACATGCTGTTCTTTTCGAAGCCCTTGCTCTTGTAAGTTCACAGCCCAAATAAATTTTTTAGTGTTTTAGTATTTATTGTTTAAGGCTTTTTATTGTTAACGAGTCTATATGCACATTCATAGTTCATTTTTTTTTTTTATAAATAGTTCATTTCATTGAAAAGCGCAGAGGAGCACAACCCTAGTACACATGATGTATACAAAGAAAAGCTCCACTTTAGGTGAAAAGAAGAACAAAACTCCCTAAATTGAGAGAAGTTAGAAAAAGAAGAAATATTAAAAGCCCTTGTCCAATTAAAGAGATTTGACTAAAATGTTTTTTAGCTCATCCTTTGACTTTTCATGATCTTTAAAAATTCTGCATTCCGCTCTAGCTCAACGGGGCTATTCTCCACACAGCAATAACTGAACGAGTACCCACCTGACCTCTCCAACAAGCTAACATATCTGTCACCCTTTCAGGCATAACCCATTTAATGTCGAAAAGAGTAAAGAGTGCAGTCCATAAGTCCCGTGCCACTTCGCAGTGAAGAAGAAGATGATCTATAGATTCTCCACTCCTCTTACACATGCAACACCAACCCACCACTATTAATCCTCTCTTTCGCAGATTATCCAAGGTCAGAATTTTACCAAGAGCTGCTGTCCACACAAAGAAACTCACTCTCAAAGGTACTTTAACTTTCCAGATACTGCTCCAAGTTAAAGAAGAAACCCCCAAAATAGATAACTCGTGAAAAAACAGTTGCACCTCAAACTTCTTCCTCTTTGAAGGAATCCACCAAATACAATCCTCCCCACCTTGTCTCCATTTGAGAGAATACAACATCCCAAAAAAGGCAAGCGTCACCTCTACCTCCCAATCCTGTACAACTCATAAAAAAGGTACATTCCATTGAATAACACCATTAGAACCCTGCATATTATCCATAACCCTCGCCTCCTTACATCGCGCAATACGAAATAACTCTGGAAAGGCATCCTTCAGAGAATGATCCCCACGCCAAACATCACGCTAGAAGCTAGTTTGAGGACCATCTCCTACTTCAAATCTAATAAATTTCGAGAAAACTCCCCACCCCCTCCTAATATGTTTCCGCACTCCCAACACCAAAAGGCCCCTCAACTTCCTTAGTACACCAACCCCCATTCAAACAACCATATTTTGCTTCCACAACCAAACACCAAAACGCATCCCTTTCCGTAGCAAATCGCCATAGCCATTTACCCACTAGTGCTTGATTAAACTTGCACAAATTTCGAATTCTCAAACCACCTAATTGCATAAGAGAACAAATATGTGACCATTTACCTAAATGGAATTTAAACTACTCGTTTATGAGCTTTTTGAAGTAAATAAAGCATGCTGGGTCTTTGGAATGACAATTTGTTCTGCTTTTTCGTTGGGACTGGTTCTTGTTTGTATATCTTTATTCTATATCATCCACCTCACCAATTGGAATAATCTCTTACTTCGACAAGTTAATCTTTAACCCTGATACGACTTCAAAGCATAAAAAATGACATCGCAGATTACGAATATGTTCACCATTAGCGCCACAAAATATCAAAGTATCATCTGCAAACAACAAATGTGACACAACCATACCTGCATTATTTCTTGAACCCACTGAAAAACCATCATCATTCTACTCAAAGCCTCCATAACAACCACAAAAAGCAAAGGAGATAATGGATCCCCTTGTTGTAATCCCCGATTGCTACTAAAGAAACTAGAGGGGGCTCCATTAATCAAAGCATAATAGCGAACTGTAGAATTACAAAAGGCTATCCAATCTCTCTATTTTCCCCCCTGAAACCACTTCTTTGCAACACATATAATAAAAACTCTATATTCACATGATCATAAGCCTTTTCTAGATCCAGTTTACATAATAAGCTTGGTACCCCAGATCTGAGGTGATTATCATCAATGCCCTCGTTAGCAATCAAAACCAAATCTAAAATTTGTCTCCCCTGTATAAACACATTTTGTGACTTTGAAATGATCTTTTCCAACACATGTTTCAATCTGTTCGCTAGCACCATAGATATTATTTTGTACACAGCTCCCACGATACTGATAGGTCGAAAATCCTTAAGATCCACCGCTTCAGCTTTCTTGGGGATGAGTGCTATGAATGTTGCATTAAGACTTTTCTCAAAACTCCCTTTGTTGTTAAATTCTCTAAAAACAGCCATAATATCCTCTTTAAGAACTTCCCAACGTGATTTAACAAAACCCAAAGAAAAACCATCGGGTCTTAGGGCCTTGTCTCCATTCATTGCTCGAACCACCTCAAACACCTCACTCTCTTCAAAGTCTCTTTCCAATCAAGAACCCTCGTCTACACTAATGCAGTGAAAAGAGAGTCCATCTAGCTTAGGCCTCCAGCTACATTGCTCTGAATACAATTGTGTATAAAAATGTACTATATGCGCCTTGATTGCTGTAGCATCTGACGACAAAAACCCATTGACAATTAAAGATTCAACAATATTATTTCTTCTATGTGAATTTGCCACCCTGTGAAAGAACTTGGTGTTCTTATCCCCCTCTCTCAACCAAAGAGCCCTAGACTTCTGTCTCCAACTTCACCTCTTCACATAGCAGTAACCTCTCCAACTCCCATGAAAAATCATCCTTTCTCACCCTTTCCTCCTCAGTCAACGCTCTTCCTTCCCCAATGACATCAAATTCTCAAATACCGTCCAACAAAACCTTTTTTCCGTTGCCCTACATGCCCAAAAAACTTCTTCATTCCATTTTTGCAAGTCAACTTTCAAAGTCTTCAATTTGCACGCCAATTCGCAATTTGGACAGCCATGAAACTAATAAGACTGCCACCATAATTTCAGCTGATCCACAAATCCCTTAGATTTCAGCCACATATTTTCAAACTTGAAGTATCCACCACTTCTATTCGTCACCCCACAATCAAGCATTAGAGGGAAATGGTCCGACAAAAGTCTAGGAAGTCTCCTCTAAACTACATTAGGAAACTGTTCTTCCCATTTGGAGAAAATAAGAATCTATCAATTCTTGACCAGCATTGCACATCTTGATTATTAGACCAAGTGAACTTACCACCCGCCAAAGGACTATCCATAAGCCCTTATTCAAAAATGGAGTCTGAAAGCTCCCCCATAGATGATGAATAACAGTTATCTCATGATCTCTCGTTCAGATAGCGAATAGCATTAAAGTCTCCTCCAATTCATGAAGGCTTTTCCCACCAACTCATAATTCCTTTTTTTTTTTTTAATTCTTTTTTTTATTAGTAAGCAAAAAAGTTTATAAAAAGCGTAAAGGCGCCCCTAAACATACAAGAAGTATACAAAAAGGACACCAAAATAGGAAAAAAGAGGGAAAAAAAAAAGTCCACCAACTCATAATTCCAACCAATTCATCCCACAAAAGTTTTCTTTCGTGGTCATCATTAGAACCATACACACCTGCAAATGCCCATACAAAATTATCACTTACACAATGAAAGGAGGACACAATGATAAATCTCCCCACACAAACCTCCATCTTTTTCACAACCTTCTATCCCACATCAGCAAAATACCTTTGGAGGTTACTCTCGACCCTAAAAAACACCAATCCACATGATCGCAACCCCCCAAACTCCGTACCATCTTCCCTATTAATAACTTGAAGTTTGGTTTCCTGTAAGCATACAATATCTGCCTTCCACTCCCCTATGAGTCCCTTAGTCTTCATCATCTTCTTCTCCCCATTAAGCCCCCTCAGATTCCAAGATAAAATCTTAGGCTTCATTAAGCATGCGAAAGCCCCCCTCCCCTTTCCTTTGTCTTTGTTTGCTGGCCCTCTCTTTGCATCATAGTTGATAGAAAATGCCAATCGCTGTAATTATCTTTTTTCCTTTGGTATTTATCATTGCCAAAACATCTCAAGTACTAGCCATACTACTCTCCTTCCTACTTGCTTCAATAACTGTAAATAGTGCCAACATCTGCTCCTATACCCCTCATTCGACAAGCCCACCACATTGCAGAAATTTTTCACCCTCTCAATGACCCAGGCGCACGAAACTATCTCAGGCAGTTCCTGTCCCTCTAGAACAGCCACTGGATGGACTTCCAATGCACATTCATAGTTCATAGATACACACAAACATGTATATCCCCTTCCCTGTATTGAGTAGAAAAAAAAAATCACATATATCTACACAGACACACTCATCCACTTGTGTGCACGTGTGTGGAGACAATGTTACTGTGAAGAAAACTTGCTGAAACTCACAAGAGGATGAAACCTTTGGAACTCCAGTATTTATGAATGGTTCTTATGGAAACAAATTATTTGTGCATTTCTGGGGAGAAGGATTGGAGATTCGTTTCTTGAAACTTTCATGATGTATATGCATACATGCATCTATGTACATACATGTGGAACTTTCATCTTTTTAATAGGTAAAAGCATGGTCGCTTTTGGTTTCAGGAAGTGATGTTGCCTGGGCAACATTATTCATCTACTTATTAGGACGAAGATAATTTAACTCTTTTCAAGATATTTAGGGGCTCTCTTATTGTGTTTTGCATGTTCTAATGCCCTATCTCAGGTCATGCATCTTGATGCTGAAAAAGAGATGATGTCTCAGTGTGTTGCCCTTCTTGGAAAATTTATTGCTGTGCGTGAACCAAATATTCGATATCTTGGTTTGGTAAGTTGTAGAAACACTATAGCTTAAACTGTTAATTACCACCCCCCACCCCCATTTTCTTATCTCAACCTATGATCAATAGCAAGCGAAGACTTACTATTTCTAAACACAGAAGGGTAAATTTAATTGTTTTTTTGTAACTGCATAATTTGATGTTGCATTGCTCTGGTGCAGGAGAATATGACCCGAATGTTGTTGGTAACAGATGTGCAAGACATCATCAAAAGACACCAGGCTCAGATCATAACCTCATTAAAGGATCCAGATATCAGGTTTAGTTTGTTCTGTTACATTCTGAAATGTTAGAAATCTTGATACTGCCACTTCTCCATCTAAAGGTGGGGAGGTTAGCATTCCCCAAATGTGTGTGTTTGTGTTGGTCTGTACGCATGTATATATGTATGTTTGCATGGATATATGTGTGTTTTTATATTCTTAAAATCCATTTTGCTAACTGAAATCAATATTTGCCCTCAGTATCCGTAGACGCGCTCTCGATTTGCTTTATGGTATGTGTGATGTTACAAACGCAAAGGACATAGTTGAAGAATTATTGCAGGTACACCAGTGCTGGATGTGGACTATTTATTTTATATTATTTTGACATAAAGATGTGTTTGAATCATTTTTTTTTCCCAATATTAGCATGCTCAGATAGTTTCCATTTCAATCACAAAATGAGCAAGCTATTTTCACTTGCTTTTCAGTATCTCAGTACAGCAGAGTTCACAATGCGTGAGGAATTGTCACTTAAAGCTGCTATTCTTGCAGAGAAGTTTGCCCCTGATCTATCATGGTAAGTGTGAATCTTGTTTGCGAGCAAGTGGGATTAGACCAAACTCTATTTGAAAGCAGGATATCCAGATTATTATTAACATACAAGCTAAAAAGATACTGAAATAACTAGGGCTTGTGTTTCTATTTTGTTATGCCGCCATGATCGGCATTAATTCAACTAAATATGAGAGTTGTAGCCACACCTGCAATTAAGACTTCCTCAATCTTATGCTTGATGCTTCTTGTAGAAGATTTAGCATAGCCATTTCTTGAATCCTTTTTTCAGTGAAAACTAGGCAGATTGAAAAAAAGGGATTGAAGATTAATGGCTTTATTTGAGACCATTTAGGCTTTCAAAGCAGCACAGATAAAATTTATTACTTATCAAAAAAAAAAAACTTTGATTTATCTGTGCAGTTACTCAAGTCTTTTCCATTCCTAGATTATATATTATAATTCTCCAGTAGCAAGTTCTAAATACAGGATTTAGCATGCTAAAACTTCATGGAAGAACTGAATGTTACCCAGTGAGGTAATTGCTGGACTTAGATGTAGGAAGTAATTTATTGGAAAAAGAAATAGATAAAAGGGAAGAAACAATGTAAGAAGACAAATTACCACTTTTTCATCTGGAGTGTCTTTAGGAGTCTGGGGACCTGTGAAAAGGGCGCTTTGATGGTTAAGATGGTTAACTGTTTGGTATCAAAATGCTTTTGTATACTGGACAAATTAAATGTAGATGATGGTTTTGGATTTTCTGCCTACAGAAATGGCGAGGCTAGGACAGTCTCTCTCTCTCTCTCTCTCTCTCTCTCTCTCTCTCTCTCTCTTCTACATGCCTTTTTTTCCCCGATACGTGATGTAAATTGATGGGCTAATTCCTAATTAGCTTTTTGTTCTTTGTTTTGTATATTCTGAGAATTAAAACTTTGGGGTTCTAGTTTGTGACTGAGTAGTAAATTTTATTATTTGGTAATAAATAACTCTCTAAAGCATTCTGGGCATTTTCTTCTACTATATGATGGGCCTTCAAATAAAGTTTTTTGATGTGACACAGGTATGTGGATGTGATTCTTCAATTGATTGATAAGGCTGGGGATTTTGTAAGCGATGACATATGGTTTCGTGTTGTGCAGTTTGTTACAAACAATGAAGACCTACAGGTGATTAAATAATTGTATTTATGCTTTGTTGCTTCCTGTTTCTTTTTTCTTTTTGATGAATTACCTGTTTCAAATAAAGGTTTTCATATTCGTACTGTTCAAATGAGATTTTATGCATTTGATCAGCCTTATGCCGCAGCAAAGGCGAGAGAGTATCTTGACAAGCCAGCTATACATGAGACAATGGTGAAGGTGTGTATCAATGGTTTTATGATGATTATTTTTTTACTAGAGATATATTTTTTTTTCTGCTTTCTTTTATTCTTTGCCTCTGTATTGCACATCGGGTTGCCAATTTTCTATTATTGAAGAATGCTTTATAAGTATTTGCAAGAGACCATTGCCAATCCTTGTTTAGAAAATTAAATTTTTGGATTTCTATACTTGTCAAAACCGAAATAATAATAATAATAATAATAATAATAATGAAGGAACCTTTGAGCATGATTATAATTGGCTTAATGAGGAAGCCAGAATTAACCTATAAAAAAAATATTGAGGAACCCAGAATTTGCACAGCAATACCATAATACTTATCATAGTTGCATGTCATGTTCCACAAATGAATCTTGTCAATTTTGTACTTGAATTTTTTGAGAGTTCCAGTTTCATATCATGTCAATGAAGTCTGTGAATGTTGATAGGTTCTTTTCTTTATGTATGATCATGTACCAAAGCCATATATTGGTTAATCCACATGAGGCACTAATAATTATTTGAATTATTTACAAGTAAATCAAACATATCATGATACGTCAAAAAATAACAATTTAATTAGGATAAATGTCTTAGTTTATTTGATAATTGGCATGTGTGCAACAGGTCAGTGCATATCTTCTTGGAGAATTTGGCCACCTTTTGGCCAGACGGCCAGCATGTAGTCCGAAGGAAATATTTAGCGTCATACATGAGAAGCTTCCTACTGTATCGTAAGGGCACTCAACGTTCACCCCATGTCTTACTATGTGGTTTTCATTCCTTCTAGTATATCTTAGGTTCAATTATTTATTTGCAGGCCTTCTACCATTCCTATTCTTCTTTCAACATATGCTAAGATTTTAATGCACACTCAACCCCCAGACCCAGAACTACAGAATCAGATTTGGGCAATTTTTAACAAGTGAGATTTTTACCTTTGCACCTGTTGTCTAAAATGCCATCGAATGATGTAGGTTTCTTTAACACTTTCTTTTATTCTTGTAGATACGAGAGTTGCATTGATGCTGAGATACAACAACGAGCTGTTGAATATATTGCCTTGAGTAGAAAAGGTGCAGCTCTAATGGATATATTGGCTGAAATGCCCAAATTCCCTGAGCGACAGGTACTTCTGGTGTAGATTAGTTCAGTGGCAACATACTCGTAGTTTTGTATGATGAGTCACTTCATGGATGGTTTCGATAAAAGGGTTCACTTGAAGGTTTTTGGCTCTAACTTTAATATTTCCTTTAAAATTTAGTCGTCATTGATCAAGAAGGCTGATACTGAAGTTGATACTGCGGAGCAAAGTGCTTTAAAGTTGCGGACCCAGCAGCAAACATCAAGTGCTCTGGTTGTAACTGATCAGCGTCCTGCTAATGGGACACCATTATCATCCAGCACTCAGCTTACGCTGGTAAAGGTGCCCAGCATGAGCAGTACTGCAGTAAGTTCTTCCTTTTTCTTTTTCTTTTATTCGATGTATGTGGTTTTTTCCTGAGCTCTAACATTTTTAGCATATTCTCCCTGTTAATTTTGGAGTCTTAGGATTGAATCTACATTTGTTTATTGTTTTAATTGGAAATTGATGTATATTTGATTATCTTGACAGGATCACAATTTAGCAGAGCAAGGATTGTCCCATGAGAATGGGACTTTGAGTAAAGTAGATCCCCAACCTCCTTCAGCCGATCTCCTTGGTGATCTCTTGGGTCCACTGGCTATTGAAGGCCCTCCTAGTACGGATGTCCAGTCTCAACAAACTATAGTCTCTGGATTGGAAGATGTTCCAAATACAATCGAAGCCGCAGCCATTGTTCCTTTTGGAGAGCAGACAAATTCTGTTCAGGTACTAACTGTTATTATGAGATTCTGCATTGCTTATTTGAAGAGGTGGGTTGAATAAGATGTTTCATACGCAGTGAACCTCTGTAGTGTAAATAGGAATATTCAATATATTTAACATAGTCTGTTGAAGTCTAAACGAGCAGAGTATTACATTGCTTATGCTTGACGCACTTAATTCTTGAGCTATCTTTGGTTAAGCTCAAGTAGCTTGACCTTTTTACGAGTTCAAAACCAATGTCAAGTTGAGTAAAAGGTTGCACAAGACGGTCTCATTTGCATTACAAAAGCTAGAGGCTTCTTGAGTCAGCCCTGATTGTGTCAATCGGAGCTAAGCTTGAACAGCTCTACTTGTTTTACTAACCTAATAATCTGAAGCCTCAATAAAAATTGTTTTCATATTTCTCCAATCCTTTCCCATAACTTACTGATTTCCACGCAAGATGGTCTAAACATGGTCTAGTCTCGGCTGCTATGTCCTGTAAGATAGTGATATTCATTGTGCTTAATCAAACTTTTAACTAGCTAATCCCATTACTCATTTTTGTAGCCAATAGGAAATATTGCTGAAAGGTTTCATGCTTTGTGCTTGAAGGATAGTGGTGTTTTATATGAAGATCCTTACATCCAGGTTTTTTCTTTCCTCCAAATTTTCTTTCTTCACCTGTTATATATAATACCATAAGATACCTCCCGTTGTAATACTTTGTGTTTACCTTACAATATTTAAGATGGTTAAAGCTTTTACTAGGCTTGTGGTAATTTTGTTGTTAAATATTACCTCAGATTGGCATTAAGGCAGAGTGGCGAGCACATCATGGGCGACTTGTTCTTTTCTTGGGAAACAAGAATACTTCTCCACTTGTTTCAGTTCAGGCTATAATATTGCCTCCATCCCATTTAAAGATGGAGCTCTCATTAGTACCAGAGACTATTCCTCCCAGAGCACAGGTGAAGACTGTTTGTTCTTGTAATGGATCACTTATTGTTGGTGTATATAGTGGGCACTCTTATCTTTTGTCCTTATTCATTAATTGTCCTTTACATTTTTAATATTTGGTTGTATAGGTGCAATGCCCACTTGAAGTTGTGAATCTCCGTCCTAGTAGGGATGTAGCAGTCCTTGATTTCTCATACAAGTTTGGTAACAATATGGTACTTCATATATCTGTACTTTATGTGTTTTTCTCCTGACAATCAACATGAAGCTAGGTTATATCTGTGACTTAATGTATCTTATTTATCCTGCCATAGATCAATGTCAAGCTTCGCCTTCCTGCTGTCTTGAATAAATTTTTTCAGCCTATAGCAGTGACAGCTGAAGAGTTTTTCCCTCAATGGAGATCACTTTCAGGACCACCTTTGAAGCTCCAAGAAGTGGTATGGTACATTTTGCTTTCTCTTTAGCACTAGAGTAAATTTTCTTTACATGAAAGTCCAATCTTTCTTTCCATTATTACTCTTTATATTTACTAACTGAACTTCAAGTAAAAGGATTACTTAACACTATTATTGCTCATAAGTTATATGTAGCCTCATCATCTCATTGCTAGAGAAGGGGGAAAACTTTTTTTTAAGTATTTACCATTTTTCCATTTGTTGAACTGTTGGAGCTCTCCGTTACCATCCAATTGTAATCGGATAGTGATGAGATGTTGGGTATTATCGCCATAACATGCCTTCTTCTCACTGGTTTATGGTCAATAAGCGGCATTGTTCTATTTGTTGTGTATTTGCCAATCGCAAGTTGCAGTCTTATTCAGCTACCTTCTCTGTTTAATGATATTTGATTAATATCTAGATGCTCATTTTTTTCCTGTCAATTGTGCAGGTTAGAGGCGTAAGACCAATGCCTCTTCTGGACATGGCAAATTTATTGAACAGTTTCCGGTTGATAGTTTGTCCAGGGCTTGTAAGTACTTAAAAGAAAGAGAAAAATGTTGAATTTTTATTGGAAATCTGTCAGTTATATGAAGCTGTTTGTTTAATTCTCTGTTATAGGACCCAAATCCAAACAATCTTGTTGCAAGCACAACGTTCTATTCAGAAAGTACACGGGCCATGCTCTGCTTGGTAAGGAATATTCATCCAGTTTCAGCACTTATGATTGGATTTGTTTCCACCATTTTCATTATTGAATCTTACCTAGTCTGTAAGACTTGCAGATAAATTTTGAAATCTTCTGGTCAATATTTGGGGAAATAACCATGTTTATACACACACACACACACACACACACACAAACATGCTAAGTACCATCCAAACACGCAATGCACAAGTGAAGAAAGTAATTCTGGCAAAGAAGAGAGAGAACCTTTTTTTTTTTTTTTTTTTTTTTAAATTAAACAAGATATCACTGAAAAGTACCAAAGGCACAACCCAAGTGCACATAATGTATACAAGAGAAACGCCTAGATAGAAATAGAAGAAAGGTTGAGAAAATCATGAAAGTAAGCACATTAAGCTCTAGAGCAGCTATTCAGTGGAAAAGAGTTTTGAAAAAGAACGACTTTAGTTTCATCACTGTCCTCTTGCGATCGTCAAAAGTTCTATAATTTCTATCCTCCAAAGACACCACAAAAGACTAGATGGAACTATCTTCCACATTGTTGCACCCTGAGGACTTTTGCACACCCCTCTCCAACTAGCGAGAAGATCTAATAGTCTTTAGGCATAACCCAAACTAACCCAACAAGGGTGAAAAAAGAATTCTATAAAGCATTGTCAATCATACAATGAAGTAAAAGATCCATAGACTCCTCGCTCCTCTTACACATACAGCACCAGTCAACTACAATGATATGTTATTTTTTAAGGTTATCTAGGGTGGGCAGTTGTCCAAGTAAAAAACACTGCTCTCAAGGTGACCTTATTTCACCAAATACATTTCCAAGGGAAGGGAGTACTATCATGAGGTACAAGGACGCTATAGAAAGATCTAACAATAAACATCCCTCTCTTAGAAGGGGCCCAGCCAAGCTTGTCATCCCATTGCCATCTCAATCTAAGGGAGTACAAGAAGTTAAAGAATGAGGCAAAGGCATGCACCTCCCAATTGTGAGTCACTCTGAGAAAGCTTACATTCCAATTATGGGCATATAAGTTTTTGAGCACCCTCCCTTTGCAAGCTGGTTTTCAAGGGTAAGTTTTACCCAAAAATTTATGTCACTTAGTATCAGAGCCAAACACTACATCTCGAGTTCGAGTTACGGAGGGGATGACCTATGGAATAGAGTGGGCCGTTGTGAACATCAGATTCAGAAGCATTGTGGTATGTTACGATCCTAAGTGTCCCACATAGCTTAAGTACAAGCTTAACCATATGTATATAAGTTCTTGAGCACCCTCCCCTTGCAAGCCGGTTTTTAAGGGTAAGTTATACCTGAGATTTGTGTCATTATTTGCCACAAAAGCATCCTTAACACAAGCAATACTGTACAAATCCAGGAAAGCTTTCTTAAGGAATCACTATTCCTTGAGATTGGGAGCGTGGGAAAACTACCTGCTATCTTAGTAATTACCCAAAATTATTAATGCTACTGTATTCAGTGTAAGGTTTTCTTGGATAAACTGATGAGATATATGTACTAGCACACCTAAGAACCCAGTTTTTAAAGTATATACTGGCAAAATGGCACAAAAAAAATTGTTGGGGGGGTGGGGAGGAGCTCATTTGAAGAGAGGAAAATAGAGATGGGCTTCTGAAAAATTAAGGGAGAAAACACAGGAAGTGGGCTAGGGGGCAGGGATAGTCAGTTGAAAATAGTGGTTCTGCTGTTGACATTTTTGTCAAATTGATTATGTTGTTGTAAGACGTATTCATAGTATTTTGGGAAAAGATGCAAATTGAAAACTTCCCAAGGATTGGAAAAAAAAAAAAAAAAAAACTCTTCTGATGTAGATAATGCCTTTTTGTTAAGGTTTTTAGAATTTGTGAAAGGTCACTGTTTTGACTGTGTTTTTGGTTTGATGATACTCAGGTTAGAATTGAAACAGATCCAGCAGACAGAAGCCAGTTGCGAATGACAGTTGCATCAGGGGAGCCGGCATTAACATATGAGTATGTTAGAAATTGACAGTTGTGTAGTGGTAGCCTAAGTTTTGTTTTTAGAGCTTTGGTGGAATTTGCTGACGGTCGATTTTGCAGGTTGAAGGAGTTCATGAAAGAACAATTAGTTAATATTCCTACAGCAGCAGCACCAGTACCTCAACCAACCAGTCCAGCGGCAGCAGCGACAGATCCTGGGGCTATGCTGGCTGGTTTACTGTGACAGCAGTGAAGGTGAGTGATGTGTGAGGATTTGTTCATTATACGCATGTAAACCTGATTTATACAGCTGGGCCCACCCATATGTCCCTCAAGTTAAAAGTGTGGATGAAGAAACCAAAGATGCAAGGGCTGGCGGAATTAAGGGTTGAGCTAATTTGGTAGTCGGCTTAAGTGCTTTTGAGTGGGAATTTCCAGGGGTTGGTCGGGATTTTCAGATTCTTTCTGCACAAATGTAATTGTGCCTTGGGTGAGATTTTTTCTCTTTTGGGGTGAGGGTTTTTTTTCTTTTTTTTTAATATTATTATTATTATAATTCATCATTTTTCCCCTTCCCAGTTTCACTGGATTGGTTTCTGTAGCATAATATTTGACCCATGTAAGATATTTTGCATGAAGTAGAACCAGTTGTAATAGTTTGCATTCGTTTGGTAATCCATATAGTAATATTTTCAATAAGAGCATTTTTATTTGGACGATAAAACAGACTTGCGATTCTTTCCCCTTTTTCCTTATGTTCTAATGCCATTGGACGTGCTGCAACTGATCAAATGCCAATCCTCGAGCTGCCAAATGGCTGCATCAGGCAGCTTATTAATTACTAAAGAAAAAATGTGTAACTTTCAACGACTGAAGCAGAATGTACTTTCCTTTTCTGTTTCTATTAGCTACGCATTTCTGGGGAAAAAAAAAAAAGAAAAGAAAAAAGAAGCCCCTCTCTAGAGCCAAAACTCAATGAAAAAACTCATTATTGTACCCTGCAACCGTGCGGGTGCGGCAACCTCATTTTCAAGATTTTTCTAGAACAAATTTTTGGGCTGTTTTTTAGAGCGAAAGAAAAAAAAAAAGTACACACACACACACGTATTATCTTAGCAAGCTGCGAAAGTCAATAGAGGAAGAGGATAATCAGTCCAAAAGAAAAATCTAAGTACACACACACGTATTATCTTAGCAAGCTGTGAAAGTCAATAGAGGAAGAGGATAATCAGTCCAAATACAACAGTATCTGTAATGGAGTTCTAAAATTTTCCCGCTTTCTTTACAACACGGACTGCAAAATAATATCAACGAATAAGAAGATTTCATTTCCTTCCCACCCTTGCTCAATGCTCATCCAACTAGATTTAGTAGCCCTCGTGGTTCACTTGTAATAATAACTTGACAAACCACGCTGCCCTAAAAATATGCTATTTTACAACGAATAAGACTGAAGGCCTATTGCCAGAAGTTGGTTGCTTTCAAATTGAACCAAAGTATTCTCTTCAATGGTATGGTAAAGACTGTCGACTCCGATTGATTGCAAAAATTGATAGAACTATACTCTTTATACAAGCAATTCAATGAGACAAGCACAAAAAACGCCTGCCTATCTTCCAAGATCAGTGTAAATATCTGTGGCTTGTTAATTCACGGCATATTTCCTATATTTGATTAGGTTGAAAATTATCCATTTTGTATGATAATATGGCGACCTCCTAGCATCAATCAAACCCACCAATCTACATTCAAAAAGCCATTCTTCCAAACTTCCCAACGAGAAAACTGAATCCGTCAGAAAAAAGGGCACTTTCGTCGGGAAGCAGCAACCATCTCATCAAAACCCCAGGCAGTAGTAGAAACTAGTTGGCCTTTGAAACATCAACCATAGCATTTACAAGATTTTCTCCTAACTTCAACAGCAAGGAGAATGAACTTTCCGATAATGATCTTTCCCATCAATGAATTGTCAAACGTGGTTCGGTATGCGACTATCTCACCTAAAAGATCTCCCTTGGAAAGTCACTACGAGGAGATAAATATCCAAAACCTCAAGAGGCCAACTAGATCAGCTACCGCCACTCACGGCAATCACCACAACTCCAACTCTCTGCCCCAAATGATGACTCATCCCAAGGTGAACAGTTTCTGTGTATCTGCAACCCACAAATATAGCAAGAAAGATCTGGGGCTGGTTCTGTCTGTGAACACCTCTGACAGTGTATCATATTAACACAAGGCTTTACAGAATTTGCAGGTTCTAGTTGGTCATTAGAAGTATCCAATACTTTGTACGGTTCGGGGACTTCATCCTGCGAAATTGTAGAAGATGGATTTTCCATGCATCTTGACCAATCCCCAGATGGATCATCAACCCCACCGAATGAACCAACATCATCAGATGCCAGCAACTCAGTAACAGTGAAGTAAGTCTGGGGTTCAAATTCCATATCTTCATAATTAAAACCTTCATAGTCTAACATCATCTCACTTTGAACATCCCACTCCGCCTGAGGAGGTGATGCTTTCTCTGTAGGTTCCAGGAAGTTGTTTGTTTCAAGGTGTGTTGATAATTCAGCATGAAAAAGATTGCTTTCAGCTACACCATCTACATCCCCTTCGCGCTTCACATGTCTTCTGACTGGAAGTTTCTGCGGCCATGGTCCAGAAGCAGTATTCTGTTCAATATCCAGTTCAGAATTATGCTCAGTAAGTAGCTCAACTTTGGTAAGAGGGAAAAGAAGAGGATCATTTTCTTGTTTTGACACTTCCTCCATGGGAAACAGAGTACCAGATTCACAATCTACAGATTCTAGTTTCAAAACTTGCCCCATGGAAAACACTGGAGTCGCAGGTTCACTCTCTTTAGATTCTTGATTAGAAACTTCCTCCATGTGAAACACTGTGGCAGGTTCCCACTCTCTAAATTCAGAAATTATTCCAAAGTCAGAGTCCACCGGTATATGTCCTTGCTTTATATCCTTTGTACGTGTCCTCCTACCCTCAGGCAGCTTGTCTTTAAGGTCCGTGTAAGGACACACTGGTGACTTTATTCTACGACACCGGCAACACTTGAAGCCCACTACATCAAAAATTTTTGACTCTTCAAGTTCAACAGCTTCAGCATGATACCATTCTGCCAATGACCACAAATACAGTGCATCAAAAAAAAATAGGGGGGAGAGACAGAGAGAAGAATTTTCAGTGAAAAAAATGCAGAACATATAATCTAGAGCAAACTTACTGTTGCAAGCTTCACAGCAAATATACATAAGATCAGAACTATATGGCTTATGGCACAAGTGACAAACAGGTTCCAACCGATGGATATCAAAACTGCCCTTCAAAAGAATGTTTTTAAGCCGGAAATCAATGCCAGACTTGACAGACTTGCCAGACTTGACAGTGTCTTCACTGTTCTTCTTCTTCTTCTTCCATATAACACCCCAAGAACACAGCCTGTGACGGCTTTTACTCGCCAAACTAGAATCCGAACTAGCTTGTTTCAACTCAGAACGAGTATCATGAGTTCTGACAGATGCTAATGGCTGATTATTACACGGAGGCCTTCCACCCTTAGGGACAGTCAGTAGGTTATGACATTCTCGCCCATGCAATGCCAAAGTACTGGTCGGAGATTCTTTACTGCTTTCATTTTGAGCAAGAGCATGTGCACGGTTACAGTGCTTGCACGTAATCAAGAACTCAACATCCTCATTCATGGAAATTGTTGAAAGTATGGAGCAGCCTTCATGACAATAACCTGACCACAATATGGCATAAATATTAAATACGATTTATTGGTCCAGAAATTTCATAGAATACAACTTTTCAAGATCTTAAACAACATGAAAGATGACAGCGAAATCCCGAAGTACACTAAATATACTAGATTCAAAAGAATACTTTCACACACAAATCCACAAGAATTTATATAACTTTTACAAGTTTTATTCAAATGAAAATACACTACAGTTTTACTGATTGTCCATCTGCATGTAGATGTTGCTCCTCAATGTTGCACATCACTAGAACTTGATACATGATCAACACACACTCACATATATGTATGTTTATATGTGAATATAAGATTTCTTGATATAGACATGGACACAGATTAGAAGTGAGTATTATAGGGCATTCGGAAAAAATAAAAATAAAAGAAGAAGCATTTTAGGTCATTTTAGTAATTCAAAATAAAGCATTCTGGAGAGAAGGAAAAAATTCAGGTTGGGTTAATGCACCTTGGCATGCACTGCACTTGACGGCATTCCTGAAGATCACACAAAGGAAAAGATTAATGAGCATGGACCAAGTTACTGTAGGCTGTAGAGAACAAAAAGGAAAAAAGAATAAAACATTATAAAATAATTACCCAATTAAAACATCCAGCTGACATGAGGAACAAGAGCACACGTCCAATTTGTCTCTCTTGCAAGTAAGATAGAAAAATATATCTCTATGGGAAGCTCTCAACCTTCTTCTTTGTAACTTGAATGAAACATTCGAGGGCTCCTCAACAGATGCCAAGAGTACTTTGTCAACATTTTCTTCATACTCTTTGATCAAATACAAAGGAATGCGAGATTCAGAAAACCAATACTTGTCATTTCCGTCTTGACTTCGCTCTATTTCAATGGTATTCTTCGTGACACGTGAAGGAAAGTGCTTTTGGTTCCCAAAAGCAACTGCATATCTAATCTTGTTTTCAACAATCCTTTTATCACAAATGACAGCATTTCTAAAAGCAGAAGCTTCTGAATCTAGAACTTTTGCATCCTGAAGGTTCTGGTCAGGACGAAGAAGATCACTCCATCTCAATCGAAAGTCTAAGTATCTGACCTGATGCAAATTCCAAATGTATACTAAAAAAGTTATGCAATTACAAACTTCAAAAGATAATTCAACATGCTATAAAACCTACAGAATTTGCTAACAAGAGGGAGGGAGGGAGGGGGGGGAATAGAAAAAAGGAGGGGGAGCGTGCAATAAAATATAGGAAAACAAGAACAAACCTGAAGCGCAAGCTGTGATGCATTCTTACTCATTTCAACTGCAGCTCTCCAAACTAACTGCCTGCTTCTTTTAGGGATCTCAGAACTATCAGCATAATCAATCCCAGAAATCTTTCTCCAGCCACCTAATGTGCCAGAATACCATTAGTACATATCTTTCTTTCCCTTACATTCATAACAATCTGTAATTCAAAAATGATTACAGTAATATTTTTTTTAATGAATAATAATTTTATTGACAAAGAAAGGAAAAAGAAAAAGGACCAATACAACAAAGATTATTTTTCAGGAAGGGAAAAGCTAGGGGTGTCTTATTTACTTTGGCGAGCTGCTTTTTTGACCACCGAGCGGGGCAAAATTGCTCTCTGGAATATAAGCTTCGATAGCTTCCCACCTTGCCACCAGTAGAAACCCTGGTCATGGCAACCATCAGCAGTCACTTCAGATGCAGCAGACTGTTTCCTATTTCGCCTTCCACTAAATCCACGTTTCTGTGTTGTTCCGACAGTGGATGTAGCACTTTGAATCACAGAAGATTCAACTAACAAGCCATCCACCAGCTTAACCCAATCCCCAGAAAGAGCAATTATATTGATGTGTTCCTCAAGCTGCAAGTAAAAGACCCAGATCATCAACCAAACTATTGATGCCACGGGCACAAACATGCCTTAAAATAAATTTGCACCAAATGGAATTTTCTCCCCATAAACAAGAGGTGGAGGGTAAGGTCATGTTTGCCTATCAGAATAAATATATAAATAAAAAATAATTTACATGCACATGTAGCAGCAAGCAAGAATTATACAACTTGAATACTGAAAGCACAGCTGATTGCTACTGAAACTCACAAAGTCATCCTTCACTGCCACTTAAATCTGGCTACAAGCATCAGAAGCTTCGCAAGATCTTTACAAACTAGTATTCAGATTATGATGCAAACCAAGCCACGCCTAGGAACGCCTGATCACTTGCATGCCATGCATTTGCCCAATACTCTTAGGGGCAAGTTACAAAGACCCAGATAATTACAATTAGTTCCGTCACAAAAAGGGGATGGCAAGTACATGAAAGGCACTTGCGACTTAGTAAAATGTTTTTTTTTTATAGGAAATTGAAGAAATATATAAAAAGCGTAAGACACCCCTAAGCATACAAGAAGTATACAAAGGAAACCAAACACGAGCAACCAAAAAACAAAACAAAAAAAAAAAAAACAAAAGAGAAAACCCGCAAAACCCTAAAAACAGTCTAGACACCAAGACCGATAGCCCAAACCCTAAACCCGCCAAAAATACCCTACACTACATAACATCAAGTCTTTTTGCCTTTACCTCGACAAGAACGAACACCCCTAGCATCAAAGTTAATCGAACATTCTAAGTTCTTAACCTCTCTACTCTCTTTAAGCTTAGGAACGGAAGTAGAATCCTCTTGACACTAACCCTCATTAATTAAAGTCAAGCAATTCAAAAAACCCTTTTCATTACCCTCGAAAGAGATCTCCATATTGTGGTAGCACGATTTTGCGTCCTACACAACCTAGGGGTACCCTATAACCCCCACCTCTACCTCCTCTCCAACGCCAGCCCCATCTAGATCATCCATTTGCAATGGTTCTCCCATCTCAAAGGGAGACGAGATAACCTGCATTGCGGGGCTCGAACCAAGAAAACCCCCGCTAAAGAAAGCCTTTTCGCCAAGGGATAGACAGTGGTTGCCTCCACTGACTCAACAGTCAATCCAATCAACTTCGCATCCTTCATCTTCCGACAATATCTCAACATTGGCTTGAAATCCGACGGACTCCGACATCATGGGACGTGGGAAGCGGATCCTATCACCCAGCACTGCCAACCCTAAAAGGTCACCAGAAAATCTTGACCCACTGCCTACCTTACAAGCCTGCAAATGAACACCGAAGAACGAAGCAGAAGGAGAAGGCCCAACCGAAACAACATGCCCAGACCCTGCCGACAACGACCCATACTTGATCACCGGACCTGCAAAACACCCAAAAACAGACGAGATAAGAGTAGCGGTCGTTGACGACACGATCGCAGCTTCAACGTCTATAAGCTCTTCTAAACTGGTCGGAGCAAACAACCCAACACATTCCACGTGCATAGAGAAGCACAGATCAGCCTATGGTGTGGACTCCTTCGAGCCGCCATGGTTTTGCAGTGAAGAGCTACTATACGATGTTAACTTCCCCTGACAGTGAAGAGCTTAGTTCATTCCCCTGGAAAAGCATTTGGAAGGTGAAGGCCCCTCCTCGCATTGCTTTCTTCTTATGGGCTTTGGGTAAAATCCTCACGGTGGACAATCTTAGAAGGCGGGGTTTCAGCTGATTATCCGGTGTTTACCTTTGTAAGAAGGATGAGGAAACTATTAATCATCTTCTCCTTCATTGTATGTCGTTGACATTTGGCACTTAGTTCTTAACAGCTTTGGGGTCTCTTGGGTCACGCCTGGTAACGTTCTTCAGCTTCTCCATTGTTGAAATTTTTTTGGGCATGGACATCATAGAGAAGCTATCTAGAAAGTTATTCTCGCCCTCTTAATGTGGAGCATTTGGAGAGAAATGAATCGTCGGTTCTTTGATGATAGTGAGACCAATGTGCTTCTTCTTAAATCTTCCTTCCTAAGATCTCTTCTAAATTGGGCCATTGTTCATGTTCTAACTTCCCATCCGGGAATTTGGTAAATTTGATTTGATTTCTAGATTGTAATAGCAGCTAGTACTTTGGTACTCTTGGTTCTCTTGTACTCTTCGTGTACGAGGAATTTATATTTTTTAATAAAATTATTATTATTCATCAAACAAAAAAGAACATCAGCTGCATAAGATAAGGACGATTGATGGCGAACGCACCACCTTCGCAAACGACAAAGGGCCCGCTACCTTTCCCAAAAACTCCCCCACCAGAGTCCCAAGAGAAGACGAAGCCTTCACCGTGGCTTCAAGAAAAGCCAGAGCTTTACTTAGCTCCCCAAAAACCCGGCCCCACCCATCCTGGCCTTCAGGAAACAGGGTCATCCCTCTCCAACTGCCACCTCCAAAAACGACAAAGGGCCCGCTAACTTTCCCAAAAACTTTCCCACCGGAGTGCCACGAGAAGACGGAGCCTTCACCATGGCTTCAAGAAAAGCCAAAGCTTTACTCGGCTCCCCAAAAACACAGCTCCAGCCCCGCACATCCCAGCCTTCAGGAAACAGGGTCATCCCTCTCTGACCGTCCACGACGTAGACCGCCACCTCCAAAAACCGGCCAAATCTATTCCCACCTCTCCGAACGATTGTCACTTTCGATCCCTCCCTAAAAGATTTAACGAAATCCTCAAAAACAGTATTATGCAGCACCTCTTCCACCAAAGAAACTAACCAAGCAGCGTATCGCAATCCCAACAGAACAAACCCAGAAAACCCTTTCCTCTTTTCCACCACCCTCAACTCATCTAACCCATTAACCACCGAGAAAAAAAAAAAAAAAAAAAAATTAGCCTCCACAAAGAAACGTCTCTCCATCCCCAACCTCACACGGCAATCCCCGAAGGGGAAAGCAGCAGCTACGCCACCACATGACGATTCACATGGCCGCTAGCTACGGTGTCACAAGCTACTCAGAGAACAGCTGACGATTATGATTGATGTTGGTGAGAGAACTAGAGAAGTAAAAATGTGGGAGCAGGCTAGGTATGTGAGGAAGAAGATGTTGATGTAAAGAGTCCGAATTGACGTTATGACATGGAGAAAGGGGCTCTATCTTAGTAAAATGTACTTAAATATAATAAACAAAACTAGTTAAAAGGTTTTTGGATGATACAAATTCCAATTTTGCATATCGCTATTATGATTTTTGGATAACTAGTAGGAGGTTAGGAGCGACCGGGTTAGGAGACTGGACTAGTCAATTAATGGATAGAAATGATTTTTGGGCTATCGCTATTCTGAGTACAGCATTGATTGATATGTATGCACCATTTGGGAGCTTGGTTCACAGCTGGGAAGCCTTCAACGGGATGATGGAAAAAGTTGTCTGGCAGGCCATCACTTTCATTGGCCCTCTCTGTGGGTGTACCCCATGCTGGTCCAATTGCTAATGGTCGTCGATATTTGGATAGCCTAAACCGTGTCTTTTCCTTGACTCCTAAAATTGTGCATTGTGGTTGTCAAGTTTACCATACGTAGGGTGGATCATCTTGGTCATGCAGGTTTAGTAGATGAAGCCCCTCAAGTGCTAAAAGGTTATGAGAAGACTGTTGTTTTCAGCTTTGGGGTGGCTAGACTTGAGGTGGCTTATGGACGAAGACCATTTGAGCGGAAGCCGGGTGGTCTGCATATGGTGAAGTTGGTGGACTGGGGTTGGAAATTGCATTCTCAAGGAAAGCTCATTGAAGCAGCACCACTTTGACTAAAGTGTTTGCAGAGTCCCTGTTTTACGATGAATGTGGCAAAATGTTTCCCAGCACCTTGCTCCATTTTACGTGTACTGTGTGGAGCTTGTTCTCACATGACTCCTTGTCGGGAGACTTTGGGTGCCTATATGGCCTTGGATGCAGCAGCGTGCAGGCAAGGTTCAAGGCTACTTGGAGGGCGTATCGGTATTGGACAGGTGGCGGTCCACGCGACAGAAGTTGGTTTGGTATTTCGTCCTCTCACCGGCATGAGTTGGGCTTTGCTCATGCCTTGGCCTCCAGTGCTCATCCTTCCCATCCGACTGAAGTCATGGGCTACTGTGTGGATGCTGTAGGGTCCACCAGAAATGGGGTTTTGGGTTGCTTTTTCGGTCTCTTGTATTTAGACTGGTTTATTTTTTTTCTTTTTCTTTGTATTTTTCCATCCGCACCTTGAGGGCAAGGTGCATTTGAAGGGAGGGGCAATGTAAGGGGTATTCTAGAAGGGTAGTGAGCTGGAGGTATCTAGAAGCTAACCATATTATGTTAGGATGAAGGCTCTAGAAGGGGGATGAGGTGGCGAAAGTTACTCCCCTATAAGAACCCATAGAGTGGAGAAGGAAGGTATGAAGAGAGAATATTGAGTCTTAGATTTCCTGGAGAGCTCGGGCCTCTCGAAGAGCCCATAGTTTGTAGGAGAGATAGGCCTCTTGAAGAGCCTTAATCTACTGTTTATCAGCTTCTTCCCTGAATTTCTCCCTTTCATATAAGAAAGCACATAACATCTTTATAGTAACTTAAAAAGTGGAAAGAGAGTATATGACTTGTTAGGGGGGAAGGGAGTGATGCAACACGGTCTCAAGCAAAGAATAAAAAGGCAAATTTACTTGGCTGCAATCCCGCCCGAACGAGATTTGCAGCCAAGCAAATCTAGTTGGACATATTTGAGGGAGCATAACCACTCATTTGCGAACTTCATCCGGACGAGGTTTGCAAACGAGCCAAATTAATCGATGTGAAAGAGCAAGTAGGTTCACTCGTTTGGCAAAACCCGTATGGATGAGGTTGCAAACGAGCAATAATTCTGCATGGGCTAATTTTGGAAGCAAATTCACTCTAGTTCGTGTTCTTTTCTTGCTACCCGCTACATCAAGTAGTATTAATCTATCAAAGACAGCTTTATCTGGATTAGATGACCAAACAACGCAATGGTAGCAACCCCTCTAACAACACCTATTGAGAGAGGGAGGCTCCTTGGCGAGCTGAACTAGCAAAATTCCAGTGATCAATTGAGGAGTCAATTGTGCGATTGCAGCAGGAACTACAACAATCAATGCACCAACAGCAAGAAGCATTCATTCGAAAATGAGAATGACGGGGCCCAAGATGATGACAGAATCCAAGTGCATCTAGTTCATCACCATATTCCTGGTCCTATAATTCGGCCACCGACTCATGAGCAAAATTTCAGTGACAATAAAGACTTCACTGGAGTGGTATTCAAAAGGAATGGCAGATTGGGCCGAGGGGGTGCCGAACATAGAGGCAGAAGGCGTGGTGGCTCGGGATATGGAGGCTTTGCGGGCAGCGGCGCCAGGTTTGGAGAGGAACCTTATGGAGGTGCTGACTATCGAGGTGTATATGGAGGACACGATGCGCCAAGATACGTTGGCGAGTAGTCCAACAACTACTGGATGAAAATTGATCTCCCCTCTTCCAACAAGCATCTTCACATTGAAGATTTCCTAGACTTAATAGAAGTCGAGAGGTACATCGAGTATATGTGCATCTCAGGTGGCATACAAGTTCAAAGGAAGAGCTTCTGCCTGGTGGGAGCAGCTGCAGATTTCATGTACTCAACAAGAAAAGGGGCTCATGATGTCATGGCTAAAACTGAAGCAACTCCTCAAGTCACGGTTCTTACTATCGAATTTTGAGCCCATGACCATCTCATGGAGTCGAAGGCACAACAAGTGCAAAGATTTGTTGGGGGATTGCGTGTAGCCATTCAGGATAAGGTGTCTATACACCCCGTGTTCACTTTAAAAAAAGTTGTCAATCCAACGACCCGTGCAAAGATGCAGTTGGAACGGACTAGAGTGTCAGCAGCTAAACGACATTTATCTGACACAACGCGATTGGCACTAGATCAAGGGAAACAACCAACGTACACGCAAAAGGTACAGGTGCAATCCTCAGCTCCTGTTGAGAGGGAAGAGAAGCAAGGATGGTACACCAAAGCCCACCATTGCAATGCCTAAAACCAGCAATCCATGCCCACGGCTCAATCCAGACATGTGTTTCAAGTGCAACCAACCTAGGCACCGATCACATCAATGTCCTAGAAGGCAAATGGTGAACCTCATTGAGATCGAATTCGGAGGGAGTGAAGGCGGAGTGAATGGTACTGCAGAAGATAACTTTCACACCTATGACGAAGGCGAAGCCATTAGACTGGATGAAAGCAAGCTGCTTTCTCGATCAGTGCTAGTTTGAAAATTGTTGCCGACACCAAAAGCAATCACAACAACACAACATTTTTCCATACCCATTGCACTGCCAACAGGAAGGTCTGTGATGTCATCTTAGATGGCGGCAATGGCAAAAATATTGTGCCCAAGGTTATAGTAGCGAAGTTGGGGATGAAAACAGAGAAACACCCATCACCACACAATTGGGTGGATCAAGTAGGGCATTGAAATAGAGGTAAATGAAATCTGTCGAGTTCTGTTTTCTATCAGAAGAAGTTATTTGGATGTGGTCGTTTGTGATGTTGTTGACATGCACGCCTAGTATTTGATCTTAGGGAGACCATGGCAATTTGATGTCGACGCTCAATATAAGGGACGGGAGAACGTGTACATATTTTTCAAAGATGGCAGGAAACTAGTGGTGAAGCCAATGAAAGAGGAGGGATTGTCCCCATGAAATTAGTCCTTTTGACGGGGGGGCAGTCCAACAGTATTTTCAAGAGTTTCAAACCAAGTCTTCGAGAGCTTCAAACAAGCGATGTTGTTCACGAATTTTCCAGCAATGGGATGTGGTCTTATATCAACCACCGGATGTTACATTTTCCAATTACAACTAGAGAACGAGTTCATTTCAAGCGGGGGTAACTAATGTAGCATAGTCCCAAGCTAAGAATACAAGGCGGATTTTTTTTGATAAGTAAGAATACAAGGCGGATTTACTCAGCTACAATCTCGTTCGAACGAGATTTGCAGCCAAGCAAATCTAGTTGGACAAATTTCAGGGGGGCAAAACCATTCGTTTGCAAACTTCGTCTAGACAAGGTTTGCAAATGAGATAAATTGATCGATGTGAAAGAGGCAGCAGGTTCACTCGTTTGCAAACTCATATGGACGAGGTTTCAAACAAGCAATTCTGCCTGGGCTAATTTTGAAAGCAGATTCTCTCGTTCGCAAACTCTGTTCTCAAGAGGTTTGCAAACGAGATTCCCTGGAGTTACAGATGCGATCTTCACCAATAAGGAAAGGACAATTGCGGAATTACAACTTGTCAACACCAAAATATCTCTCAAAAAAGAATATCTTTGATTTCTATACTCCATATTTAGTTTATCCTTACCTTAGTAAGTATTTTTTCTAATTTTTAAGTGATTCTATTTTCCTTTTTGGATTGCCTTTAATTATTATTTATTCAGCGAGCTCTATAATAGTTGGTTTTGAATCAATTGGAAGAATTTCAATCATTTACAGTCTGTGTTTGTGTTTCTTTTCTTCAAGAGACATAGGTGCTCATGTTCGTGTTCTTTCCTCATTATCCACTACGTCAGGGAGACACTAGCCTAAGTACAAAAGAGAATACTCCACAAAGAAGAAATAAAGGCAATTCAATAGAATAACGTATCTAAAAGGGGGGGGGGAATAGAGGGTGATTAATGGAACACCACCAAAACTGTAATAACATGCCAGTATGAACTTCAAGTTTGTGAAATGTTTCCTAAAAACATTTATGAAAACTTCAAAATTTTAAGAAGTTCATAAAACAAATAAGTATTAACTCATACATGTATACATTAAGCTTGAAAGATTTGAATCAAAATTCAAAACAAGGATAGTGAAGATGGAATAAACAATAATTAACAAGATGGAAAACACAATGGAGAAACAAATTAAAATGTTGGAAGAGAATACTAAACAAATTAGTATAGTCCTGCTAAACATATCCCTTTTTTCAGATAGTAACAAATAAACTTATCTTGACAGAACATTAGTAATTTAGCAAGGGAGCTTATCACAGTGCACTGGCTTTTTAGTTTTCACTTTACTTGCAGTGCACTGGAGGCTTCCATATGCAATGAAGAAGGTGGAGCGAGCTGGCATGGGAATTTGGTGCTAAAAAAAGCCTGGCTCAGTAAACAGAAACACTATGTGGATATTCTGGCAAGAGAGGAACAGCTAAGCTTTTAAAGGGAATCAATGGGATTGAGCAGGCTTTTCACATTGTAAAATATGATATTTTAGAAGGGTTTTGGCTGCTCAACAAGAAGTTTTCATTTCCACCTTCTTTTCTTTAGATTAGTAATAAAAACCAATCTCATTCAAAGCGTACGGTACCCCTAAGTACACAAAAAGTATACAAAAGGAACTTCCTAACTAGAAAGGGCAAAAATTTTCATTTACACTTTTCTTAAACTGTAGATTTCTAGTACTTCAAGTCTTAGCACTTGCTAGCTCCTCAGTGGTTTCAGGACTTCAGCATACTCCCCTCACACTTAGCCAAATCTCTTCAGTGCTTGGGCTCGAAACCAATAAGCAAGAGATTGAGCTAAATGAAAGTGGGTACTACAAAAAACTAATCGATAGAGCTTCTTTTGCATATTCATGGCAGTGGGTAAAGCAGCTACAAAAAATTGCAGGCATCTTCTAATTTTAAAGGGTTATTTTTAATATACAATCAGTTAGATCCTTTTGCAAATCAGCTTGGAAGACAACCGTGGAATTTGAGTAATTTTAAAGCCTGTAGATGGTTGGACAGAAAAAATTCACCATAAACCTGATGCAGTCAACCTCCAAAATATATATGCAGGTCCCCAAGATGCTCTAATTGCATTCACACACATGAATGACAATTAGAGTCGGGAAAGAAAATCATGAATTATGAAACAAACGCTGAATTATGAAGCAAACACTGAACTATATTAAACCCCCTCAAACATATTCTCTGAGCTCCCTGGCCCCTAATTCAATATATCAATTGCGAAGAACCATTATGGTCACTTCAGATGAAAATCAAGTAAACACGCATTTTTCATGAAAACCAGCAATAAAAAGTTGAGGAAAAAACAGAAGAAGAAGATATAGGCCAACTAGAATATACACCAAATAACGAAGTAGACCAGGAAATGTAAGAACTTACTTCAAGTAAAAGAGCTTTTATTGCACAGAAAGTTGAAGCCAGTTCAACTCGTTTACGCCATTGCTTTCTGTAACTCGCACTCCGAAAGGGGCCAACCATCAGACCATGTAAACTCTCCTCCATATACAAAATGTATGTTGCAATGCAAACAAGACTCCCTTCTCCACTCTTAATGGGACGAAGGCTAGCAAGGATCTTCATAGCACCTTTGGTGGCACACAGGCAAGCGTGGTTTAACATGCATCCCCTCTTGCTTGAAACAGGGGCCTTACAAGAAAGACACCAACCACACCTTTCCCTTGGGACCTCCACAAGCTTCTTTTCAGAACTTGGCCAGAAGAAACGGGAGGCTGTTAATGAGAAGGCTTTTGCTTGCAAAAGATTGTTGGAAGATGCAACTTTCCTCAAATTTTCTGAAGTATGTGCGTCTGAAACCTGAGTTTCCTCTGATGAAAGACCAGCCAGTCTAGCAGCAGCAGATGCAGCAAACTCTCCATGCATATAGTTATTTATGTAAGCAAGAGGTTTATAAAAAGAACCCAAGTATAAAAAATCATCAACTGAATCTCTGTCACCCTTTCCAGAACCTGCTCGATTACCTTCTTTGCTTTGAGAGGCCAAATTCACAGGAAAACAAATACCATTCATATGCCCACTATAACTGTCATTGCTGTTTCTGGAGGTGCATGTAGTAAGGTCCACTGCACCTGATCTGTCAACCAAAATTTGGTGTCTCAAGTGAGACGGATGAGCTTGCTGGCTAACTGAACCATTAGAAATGGTAGAGTCCATTTTAATCCTCTCAGTTAGCTTCATATCCGTAAGTGCGCATTCTCGTCGTCTTGTGCCACTACTGCTACAAGACCCAGGAAGGTCAGTCTGAGTAGTCCTATCCAAGGAGGTCTGCAGACATGATACTGCCACATAATCTACACCGCTTTGATTTTCATTATACAAATAGTTTTCATTCTCAAGCGTATCAAGTACTTTTTGGTCTTCCTTGCCAGGTGGCAATGATAGAGTAGGAAAGTTGGCATAATTCTTTATGCTTGCTAAGTTTATACGTGTTTCATTCATCACTGGAAGAGATAAGACTCTTTCTGGGATGGACCAATATTGTAAAATTGCCTTACAAAACCCCAAGTATAAAGCTCTATGTTGCACAGATGAACAAAGAACTTGCAGGACTTTCATAATGTCATTCTGATTGTAGTATCTGAAACACGGTTCTCTGTCTATAGAAGCCTTAAGCCTGCAATTATTAATATCATAAGCCAACAAATGGGTTAATGGTATTACCAAAAAAAAAATGAGAAAATTAAAGCAACACATAAAGATGGGATTAAAGAACAAGTCTGAGATAAGGTGGACAAGGACTAAAGTTCAAAAACCAAGTGCTTCACAAAGCTAGACAACAATAATGATTCCACTAAAAACAAATAGGCTGGTTTATCAAACATTCAGTATAATGTGATTAAGAATAACGAAGGGGGCTAAAACAAAGACATTGAAGACATACACCAGTAAGTGGTTGCAAGTACCCAAGAAGATCTGCTCATATGAATCTATGCCGAATATTTCTGCACCTTTAAGTGATGTTCCCATTGCAATAGTTGGCCCAATCTTATTAGTAGTGCACTCTGGACAGTACCATGGCCCTTCCGGTATAAACATTTTCATCACGCCAATACACCTTGAATGGTATGCTGATGGGCACCCATCACAGCAAAGCAAGGTCCCGTCCATGCCACAAAGCCGGCACTCATCACCATTTCGATCCACATCAACATCAGCAGCATCCAAATCCTGTTTAGTACCTTTGAAACCCAAAAAATTTGGGTTACCAAGTGACTTTATCTGGTGGGTTTCTGCAATAATCTCCATAGCTTCCCTGCCCTTGCAAGCAGAAGTTTTGGAATATCTAGGGTGGACTCTTCTAGGCCCGTTTTCAGGAGGATTGGTTGCTTCTGTATCACAATCTAATCCAACTTCTGATTCTTCACGCATGTCAATCTCAACTCTTATCTCGGTAGACTCTAAGACATCATCACATAGGATTTGCAAAACCATTAACTTCCTACCTGCAGGTAAGGAATAATACTCCCTGACCAAAACCTCATCATAAAATCCTTTCCACTGAGGTCCCTTTGTGTATCCCATAACTGTCAAATAGTTGACCAAGTAAACAGGCCAAGTCAATGAATCAAGCAAGCCCCAGTCAATGCTTCTGAAAAAAAAAAAGGGACAAAACTGAAGTTATAACAGTGGGAATTGGAAATAAAAGCATGTTTCATACATAGTTTTAGTATAAAAACATAGATGTATATAATGATATGACAAACCAAATTTATATCTTATAATATATAAGATATATAATAGGGAGTCATGGGAAAAGAAATGAAGGACATCTCATAAAATCACTTAAGATATACTAGGAATGGAAACCCCAATCCCAACATCGATTTTAACGAACAGATCAATAAAATCCATCTGTTCAATTGCTTGCCAACAGAGAAAGGAATATATGCATTATTACCTTATGAGATCAGTGCTTCTGGTTTTAAAATAACAAAATACAGTGCCCAATTGAATGAAATAGATGCATCAAGCACAGTTAAGTATGTAACACAGTTTTGTAAAACCCAGATGTCGAAAAACCTAATCTATTCCTACCTTTCTTAGCAACCAAACATAACAGAATAAAAAATTACTACCAACATCCACACTACAAGAGGAAAACTAGTGAGTAGTTAATTCCACCAAACATTATTAGTGCAAAAATTCTGACACAACAACTTCACTGTAATTTAATTCAGAAGTTAAAGATATTAGTTTTATCAACAGAAGACATAAAGAGATGAAAGCACGTACCTCAAGCAATTTGAGGCAAGCACCAAGCCATCCAATGACAGCGTTTCCAGATGACGCCTCATCGCACGCATCAATGTGACATGAATGGCATCCAACAACGTGTTTGCAACACGACAATTAAGTGATCCCACGAAATCATCTAAAGTAAACGGGCTCAAAAACAGAGGGATACTAAAGGACCGCAAGAAACCATAAACAGAGAAAAGATTTGAAACATACTGCTCCGGCACACCTATGGTTCCCGAAGAAGGTGGTAGCTCAGGTGGTGGGATAGGCGCAGTCTCTTCATCGAACCCCAAATCCCTATCCCTCACATACTCACCCGAATCACTCGATGAATCAGCATCGCCTTCAACCTCTCCCCCATTATTTTCTACCTCACTCAATGTAGATGTTTCAACCTTATCCCCTCTATTTATCGAGCCCAACGCTTTCTTCTCAGATGCGCTGTTATTGTTTGCCCTAATTTTCAATACTAATTCATCCAATTTATCCTTCCTTCTACCCAAATCTTCGTCGAAATCATTATCGCCCAGCATAAACCCTCGAACCTCGCCGCTCTCCAAGTCCTCACTATCACCGTCCTCGTAATTGACCCTATACAACCCCTGGTCGTAATGTACAACTTTCCCGAGAAAAATCCCACTGCCGTCGAATTCCTTCAGCACGTACCGTCCCACCAGAACCACCGATCTCGTCTCCACGGCCCGCTTCTTGGTGTCGGGACCCAGAGCGTTGTTTTCGTCCTCTTTTCGCCGTTTCCTGGGCCGACCCCTCGATCTCGCCACCGGAGGCTCCATTTGACGGATATAAAGCTTAAATCTGATCGGACCCCAAATTTGAATCCAATCGCAACCAATTTCTATCTCTATTTCATCTATTTTACCTAAAAGAATAAAATACCTCGTTTAAATTGCTGCGAGAATTAGGGTTTGTGCAGCTCCTATAAACCAAAGGAAAGATGAAATTTAATCGATTAATAATCCAAAAAAAAAAAACAGTTTATTATCTGAATAAAAACATGACGTTTCGAATAATAGACTGCAATATCGAAACGTTTTGCTCCTAAATGAATCGAAAATACCTGGTTAGGATTTGATAACTGCCATTGAAGATGTCTATGCGGCTATTGGGGGTTGAGAGAGAGAGAGGGAAAGCCCTAATAGGAGAGAACTGCAGCCTCTCTTCACTCCTCTACCAAGTTTATTATAGCGAGTCGGATGGTACATTTGACTCGGAACTCGCTCACTGAGACCGAGTTGATACAACTCGTCCGAGTCAAAGAACACTCGAATTTCAATAAGATATTTTTTCCCGATTCGAAAGAGGGTTTTTTTTTTTTTTTTTTTTTTTTTTTTGTAAATAAGCTTTGGCCTTACTAACAGAGAGATTTTGGATAAGTGATTTTTAATTAGGAAAAGATGTAAATTCATTCTACGTGATTATGAGTAATTCTATACGTCATATTTATGTTTTTCTTGTATCCTTATAACAATAATATGGCTTTTAAAATTATCATTTTATCAAAATTTAATAATGATTAATTACAAGTCTATTAGTAATTTTAAAAGACACATCATTATTAGAGGGACACAAGATATATATGGGCATGACGTCTATAATTACTCTATTGTTAGGTTAATTTGCAATAAGTTTTTTATGGTATAAAAATATTCTCATAATTCCTTATAGTATGTAAAAATAACAAATAAGTCTCCACTCTCTACTATTAACTTTCGTCCAGAATCTTGACAAATTCCATTAATATCCCATGTGATATTCAATTATAAAAGGATATTCGTCATTCATAATAATAATAACATATATAAATGTATAAAAAAACTTAAAAAAAAAAAAAAAAAGAAGAAGAAGAAAGAACTAAACCAAGATTGCATTATGTCCCAAACCCAATTTCCCCAAGTATTTCACTAATGCTCCGGGTTTCAAAAACCTTGGTGATCTTCAAGGTTTCGACCTCAGCATCGCATGAGATTTAGAGTCTGTTTGGGATTGTGTTTAGAAACTCAAAAACTACTTTTAGTACATAGAAAACTGTATAAAACAAAAATTGGTCTCTTTGGTAAAAACTTAAAAAAGTATTTATTTGACTTTGTTGCTTTAAAAAATGCAAAAACGCACTTTTATGAAAAGTTTAAAAATAAAGCTTTTTCGCAAAAGCTTTTTGTTACTATAAAAGCGCTATTTTCAAACATAATCCCAAACAAACCCTTAAACCGGAGCATCTACTTGGTAAGATCAAATGAGCTTTTGCATTGAATGAAGACAGAATGCAGTGAATAGCTTTTGATCATTGAAAAATAGGAATTCATGTTCACTCAAACCGCAAATGACTATGGTTTCCTCTTTAAGAGTTTTGATCTTGAATACATTAGACGATCTCGGTTTGAAATTTTTAGTTTTTTTTTTATTATTATGAGTGACACATGTCGTTATATAATTAGATATGACGTGACACACTAACGAAATTCATCAACATTTTGGACGGGAGTTTATAGTAAAAAATTATTTGTTATTTTTCCATACCACATGGAGCTCTCAAAACATTTTTATATCATAAGGAGTTTAAAGTAACATTGAATTTGTATGGAAAAATGCATCTAATTAAGGCCTAGTTTGTTTTAGCGTAAAATTGTTTCCAAAAAATGTTTTCCTCATTTTCGGGTGTTTGGGGCAGCTAAAAATTTGCTCAAGCTGAAAACATTTTCAATTGACCACGAAAAATAAACTAAATTAGACGTAAAATGGTCTACACTTTTCATTATCGTAAACCATTTTCCGCATCCCTCTTTCTCACCGCACACCTCTGATTCTTGCACTATATCTCCCTCATCGCACTTTCATTCTCTCTCTCTCTCACTCTCTCTCTCTCTCTCAAGTTCATGCATGTGCAAATAGCTGTGGTGAATGGTCTTGGAATCGTTTAAGAAGGTTGATGATGGCGAAATAGTCCCATTTGAACGATGATGTGCTGCAAGGGACCATGATTTGAAGGTAAACAGAGATGTAATTGGGCAGAGACCGCGAGTTGCCTTTGGGGTACACAAGGAGATGGCATTCATAATCGTCCACCTCGAAATACTTGCTTTAGAGAGCCCTAGCCTTGGCTCTTAGTAAATTATAGCCTGTCCACTTGCGCTCTATCGTCATGCTCTCCAAGACCCCGCCCCTATCCTATCAGGTCTTTTATCATCACCACCATCAACATTGATGAAGCCTTGTCCGATAATGGAATGGTGGACGATTGCAATTGGTCCGATGGGATAGGTGCAGAGGATAAAGATGGAAATCAACTAATATATGTATTTTTATTATACTTTTCTACTTTTTTATTTAATAGTTTATATTGTGAATGAAAAATTGTTATTATATGTCAAATGTTTATCTAAAAATATAAGAAATATTAGTTTGTTTTTTGTACAAACCAAACACCTTAAAATATTTTTTGTACCATTTTTTTCAGAGTTGCAAACAAATAGCGTAAAATAGCCAGCTTTTTTCTAAAACATGTTTATAGCTGAAAACATTTTATGCCGAAACAAACAGGACTTAAATATAAATAACTGAGATATTTGTTAAGACAACCACTTCTATAGTTATATATATTATTAACATTTTATTCCTTTTAAAATATTTTATAAAATTAAGGAAAATTATGTCACAACCCCATAGTGCTTTCGTGTTTTTTGACATTAAGACTATAATTTAGAATACAATGAAATCGAGACTTGTGCTTCAAACTTTTGTAAATCAAAACATTTGTTAGTATTTTTTTTTGTAAAATATATAATATAAATGATATGAAAATAAAATTATGCCCTTAAAATCGAGAGAGAGAGAGAGAGAGAGAGAGAGAGAGAGAGAGAGAGAGAGAGAGAGAGAGAGAGAATGGCAAACAAAAAAAAAACTAGACACTGCCTTGCCATGGCCCCCGAATCTTAAGTTTGAACTATAAAATTTGATTTGTGAGGCATATTTGTATTATAATATTTTTTTTATTTATTTAACGAAAAATAAAAAATAATGGAGGTCTCAATTTCCAAATACCCGAAGCACGAGTCTAATTTTTATTAAATTTAAAATTGAGGTCTCAATGTGAAAAAGGGCAAGAGATTAGCAAAGGGTTCATAATATAATTTTCCTAAAGTTAACAACATCTAGTTTTCTTTTACTATCACAAAACTTTTTCACTAGCATTAGCAAACCTCATATTGGAAGGTAGGATATTGCCATTATATAAAATTGTTGGCTTCAAATAAAACATAATATTAACTAAAGTGCATTCGAATTTCGAACCTACTTCCAATAATAGAAACAACAAATACTACTTTATCAATATATCAAGGAAATTTTGTAGCAGCCCAAGCTTAAAATGGCCTGATTTGTTAATCCTAGAGTCTCAGAGGTGCATAGGTTACCTATTAGGATTTATGAATTCATAACACTTATAAATCACTATCATGCATGTCATGACAAATTATTTTATGGAAGCATAATGTCAAAGTACATTAATATTTTCTTAACATAATTAAAATAGTCACAGTGATTTTCCATAGGTGCCCTAAGACACTTGTGAAAGTCATAACATGGCATAATAAATAACGAGAAATGATTGTTGTACAACTTTCGTTTAACTTTTGTACAACTCTAATAACTTCTTTTTTATGATTAACCACTGGATCTATTTTCCTACATGTGGGGCCTAAATATCTAATGGTTGATCTTAAAAAAAGTTGTTAGAATTGTATAAAAATTGTGCAATAAACATTACTTATAAATAAATATGTGAATGCAAAAAGATCATAAACATTATGACCTCCAATCTTGATCGCCTTAGTTCCTGGTAAAGGGGAAAACAAATAGCGAGTAAAAGGCTCAATGGAACATTCCAAACTGAATAAAAATTGTTGGCTCAAAAATATTTTAAGCAAAAAGTTAAGAACTCAGATAACATATGATATATAACATAAATTTTCTCGATGAACTAAAAACACTTTATTTTAATCTTTCTTAATAAAACACATGTCATGAAAAAAGAGTTTATAAATCAATTGCTTTGATCAAACTTGCCATAAATCACAATTCTCTAATGAATAAAAGTTTATCTTTTCACATATTACTCAAAGCGTCACATATTATTACACCATGTATGCATGGAGTTATACAATCCAACTTTTGAGGATTTAGCAACACTAGTGATTGTGGATGCTTCCTGACCAATTGATTAACTTGTACTTGCATACAACATGACAAACTTAGTGATGACCATGCTTTCGCGTAAGCGTAACTTCTATATGGTGCACTACATCAAAGCCTGATACCATGCTTCTTTAATTCTTACTTCTTAGGTCAAACATCTTAATTTTTAATTTTTTTTTTTTTTAAAAAAAAAAAATGGTTCCACCACACACATGCTAATTTTTTATTTCCTTAAACTTTCAATAATTATATAACTTAGCATATGTAGAGCTGTACCATTTTCTTACATAAAACTTTATTCATTTATAATGAGCATGTGTGAGTGACAAACTCAATTGAAAAATATTTTATCATTTCAAACATTTAGAACACTTTAAAAGAATTTGATAATATACAACAAATGTAGGATAGAGATTTGAATTTGAGAAAATGTATGAAATAGGCATGATAAACTAAATATCAAAATCGAAGACATTTTTTAAGTAAATCATGTCAATATAAACATTCGGAATTCAAAGCACTTCAAATAGGTAGGGATTAATATGTACTTAATTACAAAACAATAAGTTGTGCATAAATTAAGCATTTAATGTAATTTATTCATAAATGCATAATCAAAAAATAGTATTTAGATAATTCAAAACTCCATTTAGAAGGGATGAAGAATACTACTTACATCAATGCTTGTAACGACCCACCCCAACGACATAATATTATCCGCTTTTGACTCATCTGAATTAGACTTCCTAGTAAATCACCCATCCTGGTACTATTCTCACAAAAGCATGCTTAACTGCGGAGTTTTGATAGGTTCATGGCCATCATGACTTTAAAACGCGTTGTATCAAGAAGGGTACGAATATACATATAAGCACATCCTCATTCACATGCGATATGAGACGTCACAATGATACACTTAAGAAAGTAGGTGATCATCACGGCCTAAAACATAAAAAATAAGGTTCAACTATGTTAGTCTAATGCTAAGCACATAAACCCTAATTAGAAGCCAATCCCAACTTACTTTGACCTTTTCACCCATTTCTTATATAAATTTTATTTTTTAAATAAGTTAAGGGCTTAACCCAAGTTTTTTTTTTTTTTTGACCTTTGGTTTGAAAACTATGGTTTCACTTTTCTTATAATTTATTTTATTATAGTATAACTTAATTTTTATTAAATTTGTAATAAAGTAATTAAAGTAAGGTTAGTCTTGAAATTTCACTTAGAAAATGATTTTGTTTTTTCTTTTCAAAAATCTCAAAAATATTTTTATGGGAACTTGGGTCAGAATGACCCATTTGAACTTTCTCCTAACTAGGTTAATCATCTAAGGCCCTTAACTCACTTAATGAGCTTAAATTAGTATACTACACTTAGCCAACTTGGCTCAATAGGCCCAAGACACGTCTAAGACTTATCACTTAATAAAATTTGAATTAAATAGCCTCTTGAACAAGTTATTGAACAAGTTGTGGACGAGAAATTCCCAAGTTGAATCAAAGCCTAATCTTGACGTAATTTATGATAAATCACTTGTTAAAATAATATATATATATATATATATATATATATTATATTTAGGAGCTCGTACGTTAATCATATTTGTGAAATATCTAAAAACATTAGTCAAATTAAAGTTTTAATATAATAACTTTCTCTCTTAAAATATCTTATTGACGTAGGTATCAAAGGCTCCTCCAGTCTCTTGGGACCAACAATTTATAGTGACTTTTCTCTCATTTTGCAGGAGCTTCGTCACCGATTTGGTTGTAAAAAAATATTGCTTCAACAATTTTAAATTGCGTGTAAGATAAAAAAGCATTTAAATGAATAATATTTGCAGTTTTTATACACTACACATGAGAGAAGTATATAATGATTTCAAAGAAATGTGATTGGTCTTTTTTTTTTTCCTTAAAGCATGGCTAATTTCTTACTCCATTGTTGCTAATGGTATGACTTGTGGACACTAGATGATGGATTGAAATATGTGCAATAGATCGAGTATTGTATTAGTAAAATGAACGAACCAAATTAAAACATATCAATATCATGAAGCACACGATTGGGGGCGTAACTTTTGACTTTGCTGAATCCATGAAAAAAGTCAAATCAACTTCACAAAAGCAAAAAGGATTCGCTTTCTCAGTGTCAATTGAAGCCCACCGCATAAAAATGAATGAATCGTGAATGTGCATGACAAAGCTTAGAAAAAAGAAATAAAAAAGAAAAGAAAAGTGCATGACGGGAAATAAATAAACACACAAGTAGGGTTGACTTAGAGAACAATGAGTCGACTCAAAAATTCAACCTGACCTAAGAAATTTTTGAGTGTCGTAGTTGAAGTTGGGTGCCACGCTTTATATTTCACCATGTAGGTTCATAGGCTATGAGAGACAAATTAGAGCAAAATGGCGGGATAAGTTCTCACTTCTAATGGCATTTCCGGCTAATACATACAAATTTTAAAAATTAATAAGAATGTAAATAGGCAACGATCACTATTCCCCCTACTAGGGTTTAATTTACTTTGGGGCTAGTCCTAGTAAATTGGTACAATACTTGATGGTTGCATATTTTAGACCGTCAATTTGATAATTAAAACATCTAAGGCAAATTTATAATTAGCAAATGTTCTCATTTATTCTGTTGAATCTCGTTTTTTATGGGTTTTCTTCTTATGTATGGTTCAGATAAGTGGCCAAAGATTCATCCACCTATCATTTATAAGAGTAATGCTACAAACACAACATTTTTACACAACAGCTACACAACCCCCTCACATGGAGTGGGCTTCACCCCATGTGAAAGGGGTTGTGTAGTTGTGTAAAAGACATTTCCCCATTTATAATGATTTGATTGAGAATGAGTCTACTATAAATTTACCATTTATAATTGAGCCAGTTATCACTAAGAATGTTGCTCAACTTCCACTCGTAGTGGAATAAGAAGCAACATTAACGAAGTCATCAAGGATCACGAAACCATAAATTTCATCAGATTATATAGTGTACCTTCAATAATCTGATTATGACACTGGAGAGTGTGATGATCCAATCACTTTCTCACAAGCCATTAATAGTTTGAATTCCTCAAAATAGTATGATGCTATGAAGGATGAGATTAACTCAATGGATAAAAACAATGTTTGGAATTTAGTCAAACTACCTTATGGGGCTACAATAGTTAGTTGTAAATGGGTATTTAAGACTAAGAGATACTCCAAGGGTAAGGTAGAACGACATAAGGTCAGACTTGTTGTCAAAAGAGTTCACTAAAAAAGAAGGCATTGATTACAACGATACATTATCTCCTGTATTCAATAAGGACTCTTTGAGAATAATTATGGTTTTGGTGGCGCATTTTGACTTCGAGCTTTACCAAATGGATGTGAGAACAACCTTTCTTAATGGTAATTTAAAGGAGGTAGTATATATGAAACAACCGAAAGGTTTTGTTTCAAAAGGATATAGTCATCTAGTTTGCAAGCTGAATAAGTCTATAAATGGACTTAAGCAATCCTCCCGCTAATAGTATCTTAAATTCAACAATGTAATTTCTTTATACGGTTTCGTAAAAAATGTTGTTGATTGTTATATATATATACCTTAAAGTTAGTGGGAGTTGATTCATTTTTTTGGTCTTATATGCAGATGATATCTTGCTTGCTACAAATAAGAGACTAAGGCCTCGTATGGTTTGCGGAATAGACCATGGAATGAAATGACTATTCCTATAGAATAGTCATTCATTTGTTTGGTAGGGGTTTATTCCTTTGAATATTTATTCTAATGGGAATAACTATTCTCTTACGAAGAGGAAAATATATTTCCAATCATTTCTACATGAAGGATATGGGTGAAGCCTTGTATGTCATTGGCATAGAGGTTTACAGGGATAGATCTAAAGGTTATCTCAAAGGGTCAACATTAAAAAAATGCTGAAAATATATGGTATGGAAAGCTCCAAACCTAGCCTTGCGCCCATTGCTAAGGGTGATAAGTTGAGTCAATGCCAATCTCCGAAAAATGAGCTTGAAAGGAAACAAATGAAAGCATATTCTTATGCTTCATTGGTTGGGACTTTGATGTATGCTCGAGTTTGTACCAGACTAGATATAACATATGTAGTTGGAGTATTGGGGAGATTTCAGAGTGACCTCGATTTGGATCATTGGAGAGCTGCGAAAAAGATGCTTAGGTACCTTCAAGGAACTCAAGATTACATGCTTACATACAATAAATTTGACATTTCATAAATAGTTGGATATACAAATTCTAATTTTGTCGAATGTCCATATAGTAGAAAGTCAACGTCAGGTTATATCTTTCTACTTGCTGGTGGTGCAATCTATTGGAAAAGTACGAAACAAAAGTTGACAGCTGCTTCTACTATGGAGGCTAAATTAGTGGTGGCATGCTATAAGGCTGTTACTCAGGCAGTTTGGTTGAGAAACTTAATTATGAGACTAAAAGTTGTGGATTCTATTTCGAGACCCATACAAATGTTCTGTGATAATGCAGCAACAGTTTCCTCAATAAATAAAGGCAATGTATCTAATGGAAATAAGTACATGGAAGTAAAATATTTTGTCGTAAAAGAGAAATGTGATGAATATAAGGGTTTCAGTTGAGAATATCAATACTGTGCTTATGGTTGCAGACCCTTTAACTAAGGCTTTATCCCGAGGATTGTATGAAGATCATATAGATCATATGGGTATGTTAAGATTTACTTCTAGTTGATGTACTATTTGTGCACATTTTGAAACATATTTTGATGGTTGTTATGTCACATTGTTTATTTTATGCTTATTATATATTAATAGTATGATAATATCTTGGGGTAATTACCTTTTTCCCTCATCAACTACCAGCCATTGTCAACATGGCCCCATGAACTGACACTTCGACCAAAAGAGAGCATCCAACTACCAACTTTACATACTTTGCCCCATTCCGTCAGTTTAATTCGTAAAAAGACTTAAATACCCTAACTCAAATTCAAAAATGATATAAATGCCCTCAACTTTTTTAAACATATTAATTTTAATATTTGTTTATTAATTACTGTTGGAGGGCATTTTGGTCTTTAAACCAAAATTAACGCCCAAAAATGGAATATTCCATCCAAATTAACGGGATTCCCTGACGGAGGGGGGCAAAGTATGTAAAGTTGGTAGTTAGATGCTCTCTTTTGGTCGAGGTGTCAGTTCATGGGGGCATATTGACAATGGCTGGTAGTTGATAGGGGAAAAGATAATTACCCCTAATATCTTTTATTGCAGAAAGTTTGACCAATGAGTAGATTTGGTGAGAACTTCATTCATAAAGAATAATTAATCCATAAAGATTTGATTATTAGAGTTTGGTGATATTGTCATCATGGAAGGGTTTATGTCATTCAATTGAAACTTCTTATTTGGATATTAACATATTAAGGGCGTGTTTGAAATTGCAATTTCATAGACAAAAAGTAGAATTTTAAACCAAATCGTATAAAATGAATCGTTTGAAAATTATGTATTTAAAAAATTGCGATTTAAAAACGCATCAAATTTGCATTTTCAAATCGCAAGTAAGGGGTTGCTTTTTTAAAAATTTCTAAAAGCTAACATGTGATTGTGCCAAATATGTAATTGCGTTTTTAAAAGTTACTTTTTCAAATTGCACATTTTAAAATCGTTATTTTTAAATTGAACTTTTTGAAATTGAAAACCCAAACGAATCCTAACACTCTAAGCAATTAAGAAAAGTACATCGCTCTTTTTTATTTTTATTTTTTTTAATTTTTAATTTTTTAATTTTTTATGATGGAAAAACTCTTCAAGACAGTACCACTTCGAGTACTTAACCCTGACCTTGTCATGCAAACTCCGGATCCATGCAAAACACAGAGGAGGAGAGGAAGTATATATTGTTTGAATGTTGGCATTATGCTCTAAGGGTCCGTTTGGTTTAACGGTTTTAAAATATCGGCATTGAAAATTGTGAGTCTTTAAATTTTTAAAAATGATTTGAAAATATGAATTTTTTCACAATTTTTAAACTGTCAATTTTGTTTTCAAATGCATTATTAAAAGAAATATTTTCTGTAATTTTATTTAAAAATACAATTTTGACCTACAAAATTGCAAGACCAAACGAGTCTAAAGCAACCCCAATATTCAACAAGAAGGAATCGTCCTTAGGCTTGAAAGCATTACAAACAAAATATTCAGCGACTTAAATTATATACAACATACTGAATATATGTACAAATTCTTAACATATGACATTATTTTGAGAAAACAAGTGATCCATCTCTTCAATGATAATATGAGTTATTCCATTTAATCAATGCAAAAAGAGGGATTTCAGGTCTGGAAGAGGAATCTCCAATTTCCACGATTATCACCATGCCACGTTCCCCAGGCAAACAGCCAGGCACGCATACCTAGAGATGGCGGGAAAAAGAAAGCGTCACGTGCGTGTCACACGCCTCCTATCCAACTTTTCATACACAGCCCCCGCCATTTCCAGACCCGCCCTGCAAACCCGCGCTATCTTGCACCGCTGCGCATTTTAGCCGCAGGGCGAGGGAACGGGTGAACCAGGGTGTCACAGTCCCTCCAAAACTTCGAATCCCAAAACTCTACGCGTGGAATTAGGTTTAGTGGGGGGTTCACATTTAGGGTTTTGTTCGCAAGTATCAGATGGGGAATAAGGTCACAAACGAGTTGTTGTCCACCGTCCGATCCGTCGTCGGCTCGGAGTACTCCGACATGGACATAATCAGAGCCCTACACATGGCCAAAAACGACGCCACCGCCGCGATCAACATAATCTTCGACATGCCAAACTTCAAATCCAAAGAATTACCGGCCGTTTCCAGAGCCCCCAAAGCTCCTCGCCGCAACTCGGCTCCCGAGCCCAGCACCGCCGTCACGAGTTCGAAGCGAAATGGCGGAGAGAACCAGATTTTTCGTTCTTTAGGCGACGACGCAAATGCTAATGATTGCGCTTGTGACTCAGGTGAGGGTTTTGTCGAGGATGTGAGTCGGCGAGAGAGCTCGGTCGGGAGCGAGTGGTGGTTCGTTGGCTGCGGTGAAGTTTCGGGGCTGTCGACATGTAAAGGGAGGAGAGTAAAGCCTGGTGATGAAGTGGTGTTCACGTTTCCACTGAGGAGTAGTTCTAGCTCGCCTTCGTTGGGGAAGGTTTTAGCGAGAGGACGACAGCCCGCTGCGGCTTGCTCGGAGATTGTGAGGTTCTGTACTAAAGAATCCGGAGAGGTAATTTGCAAAAAAATGGTGATTTGAGAAGAATGGCTTAGATGACTGATTAATGTGAATCTTGGTTTATTGTGTTTGAGTTGATTGGTATTGTGGCAGATTGGTCGAATACCTAACGAATGGGCACGGTGTCTTTTGCCGCTTGTGAGAGATAAGAAGGTGAAGGTTGAAGGTTGTTGTAAGTCTGCTCCTGATGTTTTGGGCATTATGGACACCATTCTTTTGTCGATAAGGTAATGTCGAGACTTAACTTTGTTGTAATTCTTAAGTTGCTTTTGGTTTCGTTGAATTGATATACTCAGTCATTGATTCATAAGTTGCTCTTCATATAAAAAATGACTTTCAAAGGATGCATCGTATAGTTTACCACAACACTAGCTTGCCATTGTAAATTCGATAGTACGGGGTGTATTAATTGCATATGATTCTCCTTTGGGGTGTTTCTTTTATAATGGGCTATCTGGTTGGTGTGTACAGTGGTTGATGAATTTACATGTTGTCTTCATTCCAGAGTATATATCAATAGTTCTATGTTCCGTAAGCATCACCAGACCTCACTCAAGGCAGCCAGCAATGCCGCTGAGGAATCAGTAGTTCATCCTCTCCCAGCTTTGTTCCGGTTGCTTGGACTGACCCCTTTTAAGAAGGTTATCATTTGTCATTTGAATTGTTTCTCCGTTCTCTTAGAAGTTTATTGGTTTGATCTGATCATGGAAGTAACTTGTGCTGCTGAATTTGGAAATGTGAATTCAGACATATGATGGAGTTAGCATCTTTTTGTTGTCATAGAATTTGTCTTGCTAAGCCTTCCCACTTTAATTGAAATGATTCATTGATTGGTTGTGATTAGGCAGAATTCACTCCTGATGACTTATACACAAGGAAGCGCCCTTTAAATTCAGAGGTATGGAAACATTAATACATTCTTTTCTAATTATGTTCATGGTGAAGTTTAGGATGTAATCTTGTGTTAACAGAATATTTCTGGTCTTGGGGCCTCATTGTTACCTGGTAGCAAGTCTAAGAATCCTTCTCAAATTGGAAATGAAGTTGAAAATGAGGATTCCATTTCGGATGTGGATCTTGACAACATTGTTGGTGTTGGAAGTAGCTCTGAGTTAGAGGTAGCATCATTTTTTAGAAGATATTGCACTTTAGTGGAGCTTGCTCATGCCCATAGAAGGTGATGTAATTCAGAATGCGCTGTGTTACAGGAAATGGATCCCCCTGGAACTCTTCAGTGTGAACTTCGACCATACCAAAAGCAAGCTCTTCATTGGATGGTTCAGCTGGAGAAGGGACAAAGAATGAACGAGGCGGCAACAACACTTCATCCATGTTGGGAGGCATATTGTCTTGCTGACAAGTAAGTTAGATTATAACATTATTTAATCCCCTCTACTTATCCTGAAACTGGGTATTCATGAGGGCTTGTGTGTTTATAGGAGGGAGCTAGCTGTCTATTTGAATGCATTTTCAGGTGATGCTACAACAGAATTTCCAAGCTCGCTTCAAATGGCCAGAGGAGGAGTATGTCCTTAGATGGCTCCTATCTAATTATGATTTTAATTACTACCCATCATTGTTATACTCTCCTCAGTTTATTGACTTTTTGATGCAATTGAAGATTTTGGCTGATGCAATGGGGCTTGGGAAAACCATAATGACCATATCCCTCCTCGCGCATTCAAAAAGGGGTGGATCAACAGGTAGTCAGCCTATGAGTCAGCCCTCAAGCGAAGGAAGTGAAGTGAGCAGTATGATAGATGGCTGGACTGATCACTCAAAGAAGCAAACAAAATTGTCAGGATTTGATAAGTTGATGAAGCAAAAGAGTGCTCTTATGGATGGGGGAAACTTGATTGTCTGTCCTATGACTCTTCTAGGCCAGTGGAAGGTATTTGTGTTGCAATTCTTATTTACTGTTTGTAGTTCTGCATACTTGTCGTAAGTGCTTTGTTGAAAGTTGATACTTCACAAGTATCAAAGTTCCATATGCAATTATGCAGTCATAAATATTATTATTATTATTATTATTTCCTGTTTTAGAGTCTTCTGAACAGTTTAGTGAATTGTCAGGCAGAGATCGAGACTCATGTGCGACCTGGGTCTCTGTCCCTATATGTTCATTATGGACAAAGTAGGCCAAAGGATGTAAGAACTCTGGCTCAAAGCGATGTTGTAATTACCACATATGGGGTGTTAGCCTCAGAATTTTCGGCAGAGGTAATTTAAACACTAACTGTCTAGTGTCTGCCATGTCCTGCATTTCTTTGCACGAGATGAACTAATGAATCTTTCTACCTATCTGTTTTATTTGTAGAATGGTGAAGACAATGGTGGACTTTACTCAGTTCGATGGTTTAGAGTGGTTCTTGATGAGGCACATACCATAAAATCCTCTAAAAGCCAAATTTCCTCAGCAGCTGCTGCTCTAGTTGCCGATCGCCGCTGGTGTCTAACTGGCACCCCTATCCAGGTCAATTGTTTTATGGAAATTATCATAAACTAAAAAGGGCTCTTCATCTTTGTTGTGAATGAATGTTACTTTTTGTTGGGTGTCCTCTCTCTCTGTAACGTCCCCTAATTATTATGCAATGTATATTAACCTTAGGGCCCTACTATAGGTCTAAGGTTCAAATCACCTTGGGTGCAAACAATTCCTTGGAGCTAGCCTGCCGGCGAAGCTGGAGTATTACCCGATCCGTGTGGAGGGGGCACTTTGCACGGGTCCAAGGTTTATCTGATGCGGGTGGGTACACGAAGTAGTCCTGCCTTGGAGGGGTTCCTCGTCATAAAAAAAAATGCAGCGGAATTTGCAATAATTTTTTTTTTGAACTATGTCCCTCTACATGACATCACCAGAGCACTAAGACATAAATATAATTACATATCTTAAAGTCACATGTTTTCAACTTAAATTACACACCAAGTCTAAACCATAATTACAAGTCAAATGCATACACAACCCAAAAGTGACAATATATATATATATACACCCTCCGACTATACTGGTAGATTAGTTCAAGTTGCAATATTTAGTTAGACAAAAAATTTGCACACCACAAAATACCCTTACGAAGTGCTTCTACGCTTTAGTCTGGCTACTTTTCCCTAAGTCAGCATCTTCTGTAAAATATTATTTTACAAGTGGAAAGTGAATTCACGACTCAGTAAGCAAACATCAATTCGTAAGATGCATATGAAATGAGCCGACATTAAAACATGTAGACAATGTTTTGTTATTTTTTTATTTTTTATTAACATGGTTATCGTTTTACTTAAACACTAAAAGGCACTTCGGTGTAAATCGTACTTTTGTAATCGCACCTTTCATAAACATAACTCACGTAAACATAACTTTCATAAACACAACTTTGTAAAATTATCATTTGTCGTAAATGTCCTTTTCGTGAAACTATTGTTCGTAAACTTGTCTTTCGTAAAACTATATATATATATATCGTAAACAGACTTTCGTAACCATAAACATCATATCAAGGGAACATAAATCATAAGAACTCGTAACATGAACTATCATCACCCCGTCTTACTCTAACGGAATAATATCCATGTTAGATAAAGTAATGGATTTCTTCTTAATTTTGTATTTGATCTTTGAGGCCTATTGCATATTTATATGTTAACTGCTAAATTTTTCACTTCTGATGTCATGCTATTTTATATTTTTTTTTTTGATGAATAAGTAAGCAATATTATTAACAACAACGAATCACCAAAGTGAACAAAGAAACAACAATACAACCAAAGCTAGCTATATCTCAATAGCAGCAAAACCAACAGAACAAAAGAAACAAAAACACCAAAACCAACAAAACAAGCAAAACTGGAACTAATGCAAAACAATGCTATTTTATATTTCTCTTGCATGCGCAAGCAATTTATTTGCTGAAGGTATGCCATGGACGTTTATTAACTTTATTAAGCCTTTTATTTTAGTTACCACTTAGTAGAATCTTCTCTAATATATAATAAGTAATCTAGAGGACATTATATATAAAGCCTGTTGGTGAGTCCATTATTTGTTTTCTGGAGGACATTAATTCCATGTCTTTTGAAGCTATACCTATGCTGGCTGGATGCTTTTATCTTGCAGATAGTAAACTTTTGTTATTGTGAGGTGGTGTTTTACTTTGTGTTTTGCTTTCTGACATGTAACTTTTTCCATCACAGAACAATCTGGAGGACATTTACAGTCTTCTTAGGTTTTTGAAGGTGGAACCATGGGGAACTTGGGCATGGTAAGTTTTGCCTCCATTTTTAGTGTTGAATGAACATATGTGATCTTAGGGTTCCCAAAATTGGTTATAACCGTTTTTAATTTTGTATAACTTCTGTTCCAAGCCTCCATGTGGGATGAATTTTCGGTTTAGAGATTTAGGCACCAGTGCCTGAGGTTCTATATTCAGTTTAAGTGGTTCCATTATGCCTATGATTTTTTTTTTTTTTACTTATTTTTATTCAAATACTATTTTTATGCAAAGGCAATATTTGGCTATACCAAACTATTATAATGTGCTTTTTTTTCTTCTTCTTCATGATTATGAGATATAAAATAGAAACTAAGCTTTGTAATGAAAAATTTGCAAACATTAAAGGAGGCCTCGGTTGAGTTCTGCTTAACAGTTGCACCTTTTACTGGTTTTATAGTTTATGATACTTCTAGTCATATACAGAAATATGTTCCTGGGTTATTTATTTAATTTAATTTATTATTATTATTTTTATTTTTATTTTTTAATTTTATAAGTGCTTGTTCCAGGTATATTATAGTGTGTGTGTAACTTATCAAAAAAAATATTATAGTGCGTGTGTATTATATGTTTAAGCAGCTACTCTTTGTAATTTCTTGTTGTCTTTTCTTAGTGAGTTGATGTAGAATAACCATTGCGTGATTGGTTGATCTTCTATATTCTAGGTGGAACAAACTCATTCAAAAACCATTTGAGGAGGGTGATGAGAGAGGGTTAAAGTTGGTTCAGTCCATTTTAAAGCGGATCATGTTGAGGAGAACAAAATTTAGCACTGATCGAGAAGGCAGGTGAGTAATATAATTGTATATCCACTTTTTGGATGTGTTGCTCTAAAATTTTTGTTTGTTTGCAGGCCAATTCTCGTTCTTCCTCCAGCTGATATTCAGGTTATCTATTGTGAACTCACAGAAAGTGAAAAAGACTTCTATGAGGCCTTGTTTAAAAGATCCAAGGTATTTTTCATTCGTGGTACTGCTTATAAAGGGTCATTACTGATCGATGTCCCACTTAAGTGGGATCTTTGGGCGGGCTGGCTTGACTATGGTTCTATTCTTCAGTGTTTTTGCACGGTTGGCTGCTCTCAAGAGTAGAACTTGTGTACTTGGACTTGCACTTTTTTGTTTCATTGCTTATATACTTTGTTAGTGATTTAAGGTTATATTCTATGATGTGTTTTGAATAAATGTCAATGGCCTAGAGGGGAAAAATCTAAGAGTAATATGTAGATGTTGAAATCTCTTCAGGTGAAATTTGATCAATTTGTTGAGCAAGGGCGGGTTCTTCATAATTATGCTTCCATATTGGAGTTACTTTTACGTCTTCGCCAATGTTGTGATCATCCATTTCTTGTGATGAGGTATGTTAGTTACCTTCCTTCCCTCCCCCTGCTAATGGATCAGTATAATTTAGTGATTAGTTTTAATGATTTTCTTGTACTTTTTTCTTTTTCTATTTAGGCGTTCTTTTGTATACTTTTTGTGTACTAGGGTTGTGCCCCTATGTGCTTTTTGAAATACAGTACATTACTTCTAAAAAAAAAAAAAGAAGCTAAAATATTGAGGTAGAACTCATTTATTACTAGTTTCCTTAAAACTTGTGCATTATGAAGTGGGACTATAATTTAGAGACAGAGGGGCTTGACCAAAAATACAAGAGCTGAGACCAATACATGTAGAAGTATAAGGTCATTCTGATTGTTAACTATTGTACTGTAGATTATAATTGTATATAGGTTTATATACCTTTATTTAAAGAATTTCCCAATAAGTAGGATTTCTTATGTGTGGCTTGATTTTTTCAGTCGAGGTGATACACAAGAATTTTCTGATTTGAATAAGCTAGCTAAACGTTTCCTCAAGGGCAGCCACAAAGCCCAAGAAGGGGAAGCTAAAGATGAGCCTTCACGAGCTTATATTCAAGAGGTCGTGGAAGAGCTGCGTAAAGGGGAAAAAGGAGAGTGTCCGATATGTCTTGAAGCATTCGAAGATGCAGTATTGACACCTTGTGCTCACCGCTTATGCCGGGAATGCTTATTGGCAAGCTGGCGAAATCCTACCTCTGGTTTATGTCCTGTTTGTAGGTATCTGCAAGTTGTTGTCACAATGATTTGATTTTGGATTTCTTTTATTTTTTTTTCTAGTAATGATGTGGTTTTTCTTCTCTTTGAAGCTTTTGTTATGAAATTACCAGCAATACAATTTCAAAATATTATTCCCTTTACAGGAAAAACATCAGTAAGCAAGATCTTATCACTGCCCCAACTGAGAGTCGCTTCCAGATTGATGTTGAGAAAAATTGGGTGGAGTCATCCAAAGTTGTTGTTCTCTTGAATGAACTTGAAAATCTTCGCATGTCAGGCTCTAAGAGCATTGTCTTCAGCCAGTGGACTGCCTTTCTTGACCTCCTGCAGATTCCTCTTTCCCGGTAGAAATTCCTAACTGCATGGAAGTTGAAGTAACTCATTTGGTTGTGTGAGAGCAGTTGAGCACCATGCTGGTTCACCTATTAGACTCTTAGTATATCTCTGATCGGAAATATGAGTTAGTATACACTCTTTGCAATAGCAGACTAACATGGAGTACTTGCAGGCTTTGAAAGGACTGGTTTTACCACTAAAAGAATTATCTAGCTATCCATTTGTTAGAATTTAGAAAGCTACAGTCTTGGTGTAATGAATTGTCATGTGTGTTTTTTGCATACAATAAGTTGTTAAATTTCCATGCAAGTTGATAGGGTTATGAAGATGTGTTTTTAGGCTACAATCTTACTATTATTTTGTCTTCTATTTTTTTTTTTCCTTTTCTTTTTTAAATCTAAAGCAACATGCTTTGTATTCTATCCTTTGTGCTCTCTTCTGTGATGTCCTGGATGAGTGTCTTCGCCTTGCTATTCTTTATCATATGACGTCATTAATTCAAAAAATTATTTTGCTTTTCCACCAGAATCAGTTCTTTGTAATTTGTTACACATCGTCAATATTTTGATAGTTGCCATTTTGTCCAGGAGTAACATTCCCTTTGTTCGTCTGGATGGAACACTAAGTCTGCAGCAGCGGGAAAAAGTATTAAAGCAGTTTTCAGAAGATAGCAACATCCTGGTCTGTGACTGATTTAATCATTAATATACCTTCTTTTGTTCAGGGGGGGTGGAGTTTAGTAGTCTAACAAATGATCTGGGTTTGATTATTGAAGCTTCGTTCTTGTTGCTTAGGTGTTGCTGATGTCTTTGAAGGCCGGTGGAGTTGGAATAAATCTAACGGCAGCTTCCAATGCCTTTGTCTTGGTAATCATAGAAGATTAAACTTCCTGCTTTTTAATTGTGAAATGGTCTCTCTTGTATGAAATAGCAGAAAGTAGTGACATTAGTATATCTCATTTTATGACCAGTAGCTTGTAGTTGTGCCAGCAATTTGTTACTGAATTATGTAAGATCACCGGGGATTCTGCACCTTCATAATGTACGACTTTGGTGCAAATTTAGCCCGATAATTACTTAGGAGGACCAGCTTTTTTATTCTGAAAAACCTGGCGGTGCTTGTGAAATTGTGTAATTAGGCATCTATCATTTTTTGAATGATAGAGGAGATAGATCATGCAGTTCACTTGCATATGTACATATATATGTTTGAGCTAAAGGTAAGCTAAGCTAAGCTATTTTGTTGTAACTTTTTTGTAGGATCCATGGTGGAATCCAGCTGTAGAGGAGCAAGCTGTCATGCGCATTCATCGGATTGGACAAACAAAGAGAGTGACGATCAGACGGTTCATTGTGAAGGTCTCCTTTGTTTTTGACTCGGCCCATGTGGCTGGAAATTGTATTTTTTGTTGTTTCATTTTTACAATTACACCGGCAGTAGAGAGTTGAAGTTAATTGTATTTCAGAAACTTTTGACTGGAAATAGAGTTGCAATTGACCCCTTCCTCTGCTTTGACATGTTCATAATTATAGGCAAGGGTAGGAGGACATCGTGCTTCAAATTTTACATGCTTAAAAGCTTGGAGATGGATATGTCGTGACCACTTTGTTTTGGACTCTACAATCCAATTTGTCATTTTTCCCTGCTCTGACTTTGTCTGATCTAACTCTGCCCCTCCATTTAAATGCTCTTGGATGGCAGGGAACTGTTGAGGAAAGAATGGAAGCAGTGCAAGCGCGTAAGCAGCGGATGATTTCTGGTGCTTTGACCGATCAAGAAGTTCGAACTGCACGAATTGAGGAATTGAAGATGCTGTTTACTTAGGCCAGTCCAGAAATTAGAGCTCTTCCCTCACTTGATATCTTTCTATGAGAATTCTCTTTAGCTCTAAGAGCTCTAGAGATCAAGGTGTTTATGACCGCAGCACTGGAACTTGAAGGAAGTTGACTTGAGGCTATTTACAACATATACTTAATTCAGTTCTTGGAGAGGATAATCGGAGGCTGGTTAGAGTTTGTGGCTATGCAATTATCTTGCATGCTCATGTAACTCAACAATGGGGGGCTAATTTGGGTATTTGCATGTGTACATAATGAGATTTGGCTTAGGTGCTGTAATGTGCCGTGGTTAAAAACTAACGTTCCAGATTTAATTATAAGTTAGAGAAAGTAAAATTAACTTTGGGCGGTAAAAAAACTCCACGTATACGGTAGCTTTTTATACAGCACAGTATATATTGGAATGTAATTTTTAACTTGTCAGGGATTACCATGTTGTAGTTTACTGTAATACCAGTGTTTAAGTGGAGGGGTAAATTTGTCATTTCACATTTTGTTTGGACAAGTTTGTCCCTCCATTTTAACTAATTGGCTCCTCTCCAATTCATTTGATCATAAAACTTGTAGTGGACACGTGTCTGTAGCAGCATCTTTTAACGTAATTTAAAGTGGGTTGTTTTGTTTTCCATTCAATAACATTTTAGTTTGTTTGATATATTAAGGGAGGAGGGTATAAAATAAGAGGAAAAAAAAAAAGGAGACATGAAGCGGTGACGATTCCTTCATTGAATCATTTTATCCTATGACTTTCAAATTGTAAGTCTTTTGGATAACAATTGTCTCTTCATAATTCCAATACTACTTTGCAATTGATATTAGGTTGTCTTTTCATAGTTGTAAACTACCAATTAATTGTATTACTTGGTCCATATGTACCCCAAAAAAAAAAAAAAAACCCATTTCATTGTAGTCTTTCATCTTCACTTCTCTTTTGTTCTCCACATGGAAGTGTTATTTCATTTGATCCACTAAAATGTGATTATTTGATGAAGATTAATGCTATTCAGTAGACTGCCATACAACTGTAATGACGTGGCAGTAAAAATCAGCCTTTGATTTTTTATTTATTATTTTACAAATACTGATCGGATGACAAACTTTTACTGCCACATTATTAAATATTAAATAATATGATAGTCATATAACAGTCTACTAAATAACATTACTTTTTAATTATATATTGTCACTAATTCATGGTTGAGGCCAATTTCTTCCCCACTATTGGTTCCCTTAGAAAGCCAAATATGACTTTAGTTAAAGCCGCTTGATTTAGCATACAAAAAATCCAATAACAGTATTTGCCTAAAGACATTTAGTCAAAAGTTTACATAGGTTATCGTTTAAATCAAGGTTCTTTGTTTAATTTAAAAAGCGTGGGGGAGGGAGAATAAACCATCTCAATCTATATAAATGTATGAATAGTCACACTTATGATCACCCACATATTCAACAATGCCTTTCTCAAAATTTACCACCTTTCTCTTTTTGGTTGCCTTTGTTCTCTTCATCCAAAATGTTCTTGTGGTCTCTGACTATGATTGTTTAAGCGCTATAAATTTCACTAGCAATGACTATTATGAAACAAGCCTCAATGATGTGATGGATTACCTTACCTATGAAACCCCTTCCACGGGTTTGGGATTGGGTTCCAGAGGTCATGGCCTAGGCAGAACATACAGGCGATCTATATGCGCCGGCGATGCCTTGCTCTCAGATTGCACGAGCTGTTTATCCAACGCAACAAACAAAATTCCCACACTTTGGCCATATCGTAAAGCTGCAGTCTTATGGCACGACCTTTAATTTGCATGTCGAAATACTTTGACGAGGATTTTTTTGGGCCAAGTTGACCCCCAACTCCTTTACTTTCTCATGGACTCCCAAAATGCAAGCGATTCCATTTCGTTTAGCCAAAAGATGAACGATTTGATGAGTAAACTCGCTGAGATTACTTACGTAATCCCAAAGATGTATGCGACGAGCACGGTAATTAAGGCTTGGAGCGTCGGAGATACTACAATTAACGGCTCAGTGTAGTAGAGACCTTTCTAGCTCTAATTGCAAAAAATGTCTTATCAATTCTGTTGCGGAGCTTCAAAATTGTTGCGCTGGAAAAAAAGGAGCGACAGTTTATAGTGCGAGTTGCGTCGCTGCATACATAACTAGTATCATTGTACGTATAATAGTTACGTGCATGTTTTGGTCGTACGTACTCATCCTTTACTGATTAATAAAATTACGTACTATTTATATATTCCTCAATTGGATTGTTGAAGGAACTCAACCGTTAGCTTAAACTATTGGTGATCAAGTATATATCAAATATTCCCTAGCCAGCATATTTGTTACATGCTTAATTATAGGGTTAAATACAATTCACCCCTCCTCCCGAAGTTGTCAGCCATTTTCAATTTGGCTACTAAAGTTTAAAAATTTGCAATGTACCCCCTTAAAGTTTTAAAAAATTTTAATTCAGGCATTTCGTCTGGTTTAACCGTCAAACCAGATGAAATTTTGACCACTTCAAAACGACGTCGTTTTGCCCTTTTGGAGACACCCAATAGGAAGCCGACACTTGTCCATTAAAAATAAAAAATATATAAAATTTAATAAAAATAAATAAATAAAACAAATATATATATATATATAAAAAGGAAAGAAAATACTAAGGGGTGGCTATCGGTTGGGCAGCCACCCCTTTGGGGGTGGCCTGGCCACCTCTAAAAGGATTTTAGGGGTGGCCTCCCCAGCACTTGGGGGTGGGTACGTGCCACCCCTGGCAACTTCTGGGGGTGGCGGTGGCTGTCCAACAAAGGGTTTGTTTGTTTGTTTGTTTGTTTTTTTTTTTTTGTTTTTTTTTTGTTTTTTTTTTGTTTTTTTATAATTTATATAAAAAAAAAACTAATATTTTTAAAAAATTGTAATTTGCCCCCACAAAGTTTTTAAAATTTTCAATTCACCCCCTAAAGGATAAAATGACGTCGTTTTGGAGTGAGGGTAAAATAGACAAATTTGCCTAAAAAGTCATGTGACACACAGTGGTGAAAATTCTGTCTGGTTTGACGGTCAAACCAGATGGAACGCTTGAATTGAAATTTTTTGAAACTTTGGGGGGGTACATTGCAAATTTTTAAATTTTGGTTACCAAAATTGTATTTAACCCTTAATTATATATATTGGATAAGTTGTTGTCCATATAACAACATGCAATAACAAATACAAGAACTTGACGTATTATAATTGGTTGGTTTTTCTCTCACCACGTCAGCATCCCCTATTGATGAACTTTGCGCGGGAAAAGATTTTTTTTACTCTTATCAGCACGTGATGACGCGCAGGAGTGGAACCAGGATTTTTGGTAAGGTGGAACGAACTTATATAAATACGTAACTACGTACATAAGTATATAGATACATGTAGTTTTTCGCTATGTGTGTGTTTGTACTTGTTTATGTAAAATAAAAAATATAAAAGCCTTAAATTTAATTCCATATTAAATTGTAAGTCATGCAAAAGTTACATGTCTATTTCAAAATCATCTAAGAAAACATCAAGAGAACTTTCCTTTGGAATACACAAGTTTCATATTTCTCTATAGACATGTACAAAAAAAAGATCCCAAAAAAGAACATAACTTCTCCTTCAAATTATGCTCGACGACGATCGCTGATAGAATAAAATTCATCCATTACCATCTCTGAAATGAAATTCTTAGCAATTTCTTTCTCAATATAAACTACCATATGATCTGCAAGAAATTCATCTTTCATTCTACTACGCAATCTAGTTTTTATAAGTTTCATCGCAGAAAAAGCTCGTTTTGTAGTCGCAGTAGAAACAAGGAGAGTCAACACTAGACAAATCAACCTGTCAATCAAAGGATAGATCTTTGACTTTCCCGAATTTGCCAATCTTATGCATAACTCAGATAATGTAGGCATATTTTGAAAATCTGAATGCTTTGGCACATCAAGCTTATAATGCTCCAATTGAAACTTCAAATAGAATCTTTCTTGCACGTTGAAATCTTTAGGATAAAACTTCTCAGCTAATTTGCATATATCATCAATCTCAAATGATTTGTATGCATCTTTAGGGCTTAAAGCAACGCTAAGAGTGAGGAGTTCTACAACTTGCTCACCAAATCTACTTTTCAATTCTTGTAATTGAAAGTCTATTGCAGCAGTAAATATATCAACTCTAAAATGATGCTCAACTGTCGTTGGAGACCCTTCATCTTGACGATGAGATAGACCTCAAGCTCTACTGTAATGAGCATTCCTATCAAGAATATCAATATCATTTTCTTCACAAAATGATTTAACAGTAGCAAGCAAAGGCTCCCACCCATCTTCTCTCCTCTCTTGAATGAGTGATTGTGTAGTTGAAACTTGAGTCATGGCATTTAAAATGTCTAGAGATTTTTGTTGCGAAGTTTGACACAACATATTAGTGAGTCCCATAAGATCTTTCATCAAATGCAATATCAAAATAAATTCAAACGATGTTAATACCATGTAAGCCGTTTTAGCATCACTACGTTGAGAATAATTAGCTCTCTCCTTGGAGATATTGTTGAGAACTGAACAAGCTGAACCAAACATTTTTACCAAGCTACAAATAGATCGATAATGAGATGACCATCGAGTATCTCCAGGTCGTTGCAAAGTACCAATTTGGTTTGCCTCCTTTCCAGTCTCAATTTTATTAGAAACAATCAAACTTTCAATTTCAGCAACTTGAGCAGCTTGTAATTCATCATGGCGTTTTGAAGAACCACCAACAATATTGATAATAGAAGCCAACTGAATAAAGAACTGATGAATATGCTTGGCTTCTCTAGATGCTGCAACTAAAGCTAATTGTAGTTAATGAGCCATGCAATGCACATAATATGCATAGGGATAATCCCTCATAAATAAAGCTTGTAACCCATTCTATTCACCACACATATTACTACCTCCATCATATCCTTGACCTCGAATATTCTCAATTTGAAGGTTGTAATGAGAAAGAACAGCACATATATTCTTTTTCAAAGTTGCTGCAGTAGTATCATTGACATGCACACAACATGAAAGAATCGCTCTCTTATAAAACCATATTTATCAACAAACCTCAGAATAATAGCCATTTGCTCCCTTTTTGACTCATCCCGAGCTTCATCAACGAGAATGCAAAATTTGGCATCCCCAATTTCTTTTCGAATCATATCCCCCACTTTATTTGCAATGATATGTAGAATTTCCTTTTGAATTTTGGATGATGTATTTTTCGCATTTTTTGGAGCATTTTCCAAGACAAGTCAAGAAACATCATCATTATAAGTTGCTAGGAGCTTTATCAATTCAATGAAGTTACCTTGATTTTTTTGAGTTAGGCCTTTCATCATGGCCTCTAAAGGCACATGCTTGGAATGCTAGCCATTGGACACTATCTACTGAGGCTTTGAGCCACAACCAATTATTCTTTGTTTCTTGTGATGTTTGTTTTTCAACTAACTTGTCAATATGCCGTGACTGATTCATCAGATCCTCACAACATTTCACAACATTTTTATGTGGTGAATTTGAATCTTTCCCCACGTGTCCCATTAAAGAACTATTCATTTTGTCGCTTGCCTTTTTCCAATTGTTAAAGCCTTTCACAACAAATGTATCCGATCCTGGACGACTTGTTGATTTCTTAGCAAAAACATAGCATTGAAGAGAAAATATAGCACTCTTTGATTCCGAGTACTCCAACCAAGTTGAGTATGTGTTGAACCAAGAAGCTTGAAATCGGCGACGATTATTACCCTCTCCTGAAAATGGATATTCCGAAAGAATGGGTTGACATGGTTCGGCGTTAATATAAGCACGTCGCATTTTATCTTGTAAGTTTACGGGAAATTCCCATATTTGCGGACGTAATCCTGGATCATGTTGGAAAGTGGTAGCATCCACGCTGAATTAATCTTGGACATTTGGAGGGGTGCTCATCAGTCACTAAAGATTCAATTTCCGTTGCTAAAGGCGTATCAGTATTGACTTCTGAGTGACTCTCACTTTTTTCTTAAAGAACGAATCAAGTGTTTTTGGCTTGCCCATATTTTTCTTAACTTTAAGAAAAATTTATGGATCAAGAATTAACCTGAAAAATTTCTAGACGTTAAGATTTTTATTAGATTTTTATTATAGTTCTTATTATTACTAACAAGTGATATTTATTATAGTTTTTTATTACCACTAACAATAAAAAACACACAAACACACAATAATATAAACTACTAGTAAAATAAACTAAGCACAATTTATAGGGTTCAAGAAAAATTGTACCTTTGAATGTAGACTTTTTCTCTTTACAAAATCTCCCAAAACCCCCAACAATAACAATGATGAGAGTCAAGTCATAACAATATTGCAGCGTTCAAAGCCTAAAAGATAAACCCATTTAAAAGTCAAAACATATTTGACCAAATATATAAAAGAGATTTATTTGGACCATTGCTTAATGTGTAATGTCTCAGAGACTTAAAAGAAGCAAAGTAACAAATGGACGAATTGAGCATCGAACAATACACGTTACCAAGTCCCACCATCCCACATTGCACAACAGTGAGATCAGTAATTCAGTATATACAGATACAAAGGTGAAAGGCCCATATGGCCGCATAAATCATAATCACATTCTACATACAGAAAACTCAAAAGAGTAAAGAGCCCTAAAATTATAACTCAGTACATACAGTATATACAGATTTTAATTTTTAACTGAAAGCCAGTACCATCCATGATTCATCGACTTAAGAAAGATAAAAACTAAAAAGGAAAAAAAAAAAAAAAAAAGAAAGGAAAAAGTGAAGAACGAAAAGCTTCTCTCTATTTTTTCACTTTTCTGGGTGACTGGGTTCAAACTTCAAACAAAGAAAATAAAAAGGAAAAAGAAAAGCTGAGTAGTGAAAAAAATGAAGAAAAATGAAGAAGAAGAAGGATTCTTACAGAGTTACAGGGGCGGAACTCGGAAGTGCAGAACATGTTTTGCTTGCTACTGTTAGTCCATTAGTTTACCATTAGTGATTAGTCCAATAAACAACAAACATAGTTATAGAGAGACTAAGAGTCACACTGTCACAGGGAGCCAGAGAGAGAGAGAGAGGGATGAAGGCGCCATGAAGGAATTTGGAAGAGTGACCTTTCACCTTTGTATTAAATGCAGACGTGCTGCACTGCTGCAGCCTAGCTAGCTTGTGATATGACTTGGTTTAAGTATCAAGTAAAAAAAAAAAAGAAGCTAATTTTGGGTATCTGGTTAAAATATAATAATAGAATCAAGAATATTTTTGGTCTTTCAAAATGAATGAGGGGTCAAAATAAAAAAAAAAAATTAGGGGAGACAAAAAAATTATTTTTGGGGGCTAAAATATATAAAAAAAATTAGGGGGGACAAAAAAATTATTTTGGGGGGACAAATTTATAAATTTCCATATTTTTAAGCAAATTTCAAAACTTTTGGGGGGACATTCGTCCCCTCAGTGATGAACGTCCTTCCGCCCCTGACGATGTGTGCTGGCTAGAGAGTTGATTGGACAAGTGGTCGGAGTTCGAGAAGGACATCTGCACAGGTTTTTCTTATCCAACTTTCTTCTTTGTTTGAATTTGGATGATTTGTTTTTGTTGGGTAGGGGTTGGTTGTGGGTATGGAAGGGTAATTTGGCTGTGACTATCGGTAAAGGGAGTCATCATGGGAGCCTAGTGCCGAAAAGTTCTTTGAATCATGATGTGTTTTCTGATGAAACTCGTGATCAAGAATCTGTCATGGCAGTGAATGGTAGTGCAGAAATTCCTCATCTTGTTCCTAATTTACAATTGGAGGAAGATTTTCCAGCAATTGTTGATGAAATTGTTGATGAGGAACCTATTGGGGAATTGGGGATTCAAGAAGAGGGTTTTGATTGTCAGAGTGAGTATTCTGAGATTGGAAGTCTAATCCTAGAAGGCCCTAATGTGGAGTTTAACCTAAAGGAAGAATGTCAGGAGGGAAAGGTAGAATGGAGAGGATTGTTTTAGACTGCTAATTCTCTGGGGAAATTGGAATATTTTGCCCCAAGAAAGTTGGGTGAACAAGTCCTTGTTTCACCCCTTGAAGAGGCCATTATCGAAGGCATAGATAAATGGAAATCTAGTATTGTTGGGCAATTCCTAGATAAGCCTCTTCCTTTTTACTTGGTGAAAAGATATGTGGCTAATATGTGGAAGCAATATGAGGATAGAAGTGTTTTCACTGGAAAATGGAATGTTCATTTTTTGTTTTCGAATGGGTTGACTTGTGCTGAGGTGTTGAAAGCCAAAATTTGGCATGTGGCTAACAAGCCTTTGATTTTGCGTAAATGGCTTCCTAGAATGCAAGTTCTTAAACTTACTGAAAAATGGAATTGACTTCTAAAATAAACAACAAGTGTGTGCACAAAGTGTTAGCAAAAATAAACAATGCGGAAAATAATCAATACAAGAATTTTTGTTAGCGAAGTGGAAACTCAAGATAAGAAAAACCACTCCGGGGTAGCCAAACCCAGGATATCCACTATTCAGAAGACAAGACTAGATACAAGATAGTAGCACTCACATACCCCTGATGCAGTGGTTGTACCTTGCTTTCTAACGTGTAACCTAACACGAACGCCTCCCAACCAGGTCTCCTACCTGAAAGGGGTCTTCAATGGAATCATTTACCTTTGGACCGACCCCTAAGATAGACTTCAGTTATAGCACAGCAATAGCACACTTGCAATGGCTTGAGAGAGAACAAATCAGCTCCAATAATCTCACGAAAATAACTATCTAAGCTCTAGTGGAATTCAATATTGAATTCTTGCAGTTCTCAAGCCCAGAGACCTCTATTTATAGGCTGAGGGTTGAAATGAACGACTGCTTTGATAAGTACGGACGCCGTCCAGACGGTGGTCATGGGCCGTCTAGACGGATAACTGTGCGACAGAAAATTTTGAGATTTTCGCTGAAAATCTTTCCTGTTTCAGAGCCGCGTCTGGACGGTGAGGCACTGTTGTCCGGACGGTCACACGTCCACTGCAAGTAATTTCCATATAAGGTTTCGCGTGTCCGGACCATGGGAATGGCCGTCTAGACGATTAATCTTCAACACGCAATTTCCATATCTGTTGAGCGCGTGTCCGGACCATGATAGGCAGGCGTCCAGACGGTTGAAGTTGAATACGTAATTTCCATATCTGTTGAACACGCGTCCGGACCATGCTGACAGACGTCTGGACAGTTGTATTTGAATTGCGATTCTTGCCTTATGAATGAGCGAGTCCGGACAGGAATCCACGTCATCCGGACGGTTGAATCAATCTTCCCTTATTTGAACTTGGAAAGAAAATCTGAAGTTGATCGATCACTGGAAGTCGTCCGGACGGGCTGTTCAGTCATCCGGACGGTTGCAAGCTGGAACATAAGCTTCTCGATACAGTGAAGGGTTCGGACAGAAATCCACGTTGTCCGGACAGATGATGCTTGGTTTGTCGGGCGTCTGGATGGTATGGCACGTCGTCCGGACGGCTGGAACTATGGACAGATGAGCGTTCGGACGGGATGACACGTCGTCCGGACGGCTGGCAGGGAACCGACTTTTCTGACTGCAGAATCTTCTGAAATACTTCTGAATAGCGGAATCCCTGTTAAAAAGCATCTTTACATACAAGTGATTTTGTCCAAACAGAATGTAGCCAATCACTGCCTAACAAACTCTCCCTTTGGCCATACTGGGATAAAAATCACTTGACCGGTTTGGAAATACATTCCTGGTCCAAAAATAAAAATTACTCCTTTTTGTCACAAAAGGGACAAAGGGTAAAACATAGTAATAAAAACCAACTGCAAATAAAAATTACTCCACCTAACGGTCTTAGAAGGACCAGGGTAAACAGAGTAATATTAGTCAAAGAGTTTAACAAAAACAGAGCAGAATACAAACCAAAAGTCTCAAACAACAAAAAGACAACAAAACAAAGGAAAATTAAAGCATCCTCTGCCATAGGTGCAGTTCTAGGTAGGCTTGGCAATTCGGGTCAGCGGGTCGGGTCCGTGTCGACCCGGCTGACCCGATTACACAATCGGGTCAGACACGAACCCGACCTGATTATTAATCAGGTTGAAATTCTGAACCCAAACACGACTCGCCTGCAAGCTGTGTTACCCGAACACGACCCAGGTAACACGTTTACTTTCAACCAAACCCTGAAATTTGAATCCTTGATTGATCACAGAAGCAGAGAACTGAGAACCCAATGTTTATCAAAACAAAATCAATACAAGCGATAACAAATCTAATGGAAAATTCACCTAAATCGGCACGGGACCGAACTACCGAAGGGTGAAACTGAAACACTGAAGTGAAAATCTGGAAGAGATTCAAGAGAATATGAGAACTCGAGAACGACGAGAAGTACGGCTGTGCGGGAGTGCGGACTGCGGGCGACGGAAATGCACCGTGCGGGCCGATGTGGCTACGTCGACTAGCGGGCTAGGGTTCCGACTGCGGAGTGCGGGCGACGGGCATGCGCCGTGTAGGGGGTGCGGCTACGCCGACTAGTGGGCTAGGGTTCCGACTGTGGAGTGCGGGCGACAGGTGTGCGTTATGCGGGCTGTGCGGCTACGCTGACTAGCGGGCTAGGGTTCCAGCTGCGGAGTGCGGGCGACGGGCGTGCGCCGTGCGGGCCAGTGCGGCTATGCTGACTAGCGGGCTAGGGTTCCGATTTGGTTCTTACTTTCTCAGTTTCTCAACTTTCTCCGTTTCTAACTTTCTAGATTCTTCATTGTTCTTCTACAGTCTACTTCTATCATTCGCCTTTCGGTCTTTCTTCATCTCTTTTTTTTTTTTAAAAAAAATAATAATTACCGGGTCTAATCGTGTCTGGAGGGTCAACCCGCTGGATACGGTTTTAATCAGGTCATAATCGGGTCGACCCGATTATGACCTGAACCCGATTACAATAAACCCAAACCCTATTTTCCCGTGTCGTGTTCGCGGGTCGTGTCAAAAATTGCTAACCCTAGTCCTAGGCACATCATCATCATCATCATCACTGCTGTCAGGATGATGGTACTTGAGGCACTCCTTAAGATCCAGCTGGTTTTGCTCCACACGCTTGTTGATGGAGTGCACCTCTTGCTGCATAGAAGTGATGGACTGCTGCATGGAGGTCATGGAGAGCTGCATGGTGCTCATTCCTCCCTGAATGGCAGCTAAGGCCTCCATTATCTGAGAATAATTGACTTTCGGCTCAGAAGGCGGGACGGTCTGAGAGGAGGAAGCCATGTCTGGAAAACCAACAGGCATGGCAGCAGTGATGGGCACCTCATTATCAGAGTCATCTCTCCGCAGCTGCGCATTAGACTTCATTAAAGTTTGCTTGCTAATGGGCTGCTGAATTTTCATCTCAGGTTCTCCAGTAATATTGATTCTTGACTAAAGAATGATCTGAGTGAGTAGGCAGCCAAAGGGGAGACCGGTATTACCCTCATCACGGGCCTCCAAAATAACCCCCAAAATATGCTTGCACAAGCAGAAAGGCAAGCGCAAATGGATGACGTAAACGAACTGGGCCTTCTTCAGAATCAGGTCACTGCGGCTGACAACTGGCTATAGGTTGTGCTGAACAATCTTGGCCAACATGCGGTGTGCGGGGGATAAAGCCGATCCTGATAGTGGTGGCGCACTCCTCACCCTATGGAACATCATTGTACGGGCTGCCAAATATCTGGAGGACAGGAACTCCGATGAAGTGACTGATGATCTGGGGATCAATAATGATGATATGGCCGTCAACAATGGACTGAAGCACCAACCCGTGGTTACCGTCTTGCACCACCTCTAGGTTGGCATAGAAGAGTCTGACTAGCCTGGTATAGACAACACAGGCGCAGCTGTGAAGATATACCTAGTGATATGTCTGGATGATGTCATGAATACTATCCAGGGGAGGCACCATGACGTCAGAACGGACCACATTTCGCTCGGCAATGACTGAGCGGTCCATAATTTTGGCTTTAAGTACGGCCCTATCTTCTTCAGTCCTCTGGCAGACCCTGCGCTGTGGACTGTCTGAAGACATGATTCTGCAAAAAGAACCCAACAAGATTTGCCAAGATCAATCCAAAAATATTCTTGTTAGGTCACACAACAAATTTGGCAGAATAACGGCAGTAAAAAGGACTTTTTCAAAAAATTATAGACAAAAATTATCACATTGAAGTCCCTAAAAATATCACCACAGATAATCTTAACACAACAGATATATGCATCTTATATTCTCAAAAACATTCCTAATATTTTAATAGTTAAAAATAAATTGAATAGAATAAGGCAAAAGAAATACCTGGAATGTGAGAGAATGCACAAAAAGACAAGAAGTAGGGGAAATAAAGCCAAAAATTCACACTAAAATACTCACAAGATGCCAAAAAGGAGGATTTTGGTGGGGTAGGGAAGAGATGCGGCGACCAGGGGTATTTATAGGGCCTGTGGGGTCCCTGTCCGGATGGTGTATTAATTCCGTCTGGACGCGCGCTGCATTGGAAACCAGTGGATAGGTCACGCGCGTCCGGACAAGTAATCTTTACCGTCTGGCTATTTGGTGCCGCGCGCGTTCGGACAAAAGCTGAACCGTTCGGTCGACTAAACTCCACTCTCGTCTAGACGCCAAGAGAGACCGTACGGACGCTTCACACTGAAAAATAGAAAACTGAAGAAAAATTTACAGGATTTTAATTTTTCTTAAGTCAGTTTCAGAACACGCATGTATAATCCATTGATAACACAATCAGAGAGCATCTCAAAACTAAACAGAGATATAAAGGAGAGTTGAGATTTTAATTAGCACAAATATTTTCCTGGGCATAGAAAATTCGAATAGACAACTCAACTCATGCAATGTGTGTGTGTGTGAAGACTTAACCCACAAGGTATGACTATCACAAATATGACAAAGAACAACTAGATTTTCTAGACAAGAGAGAAAATCAGTGTAAAAAAAGTCAAAAGTCAAACCTTATAACTTACTAGGGCCTAGTCACCCTCATCTGATACACTCCTCCTAAGTTGCAGCACACAATTGTTTTACTTGTACCATGAAGGACAAAGTAAAATTTTTTCTTGCACGTATAGGGCAAGGCATATAGCAAAATTAGCACATAAGCAGTGAATCATACAATTACAGTGCAAAATTTATAAGTTGTACTGCTTGATTCTTATGGTGTTGCAACCTAGAGAAAATGTCAGAGTTTTTAGGCTCTAGGTTCAACTAGCATGTGGTCAATTTGGCCATCTTATCAAAGACCTCTTCTCTTATCCAAAAATTCTAGACACACAAAGTTAGAGAAGGAAAGATGTACCTTTAGAGGAGTCTTGGATAGTGTACTTTTTTCATCGCATGAGAAAAGAAGCTATCCAACTTTTGCATATACAGGAAAACACTTGGTAAATTATAGTCAGAAACTCTCAATTATATCTAAGCAATGTAAATTAATACCCAAAGAATTGAGATATCAGGTGAAAATACATGCAATTATCTGATATGCCAAAAGAAAAGAAATATCCATCAAATTTCTCCCCAATTTATTTATTTAAAAAAAATGCAATATGGAAATGACATCATATGCAATGCAAGATCAAACTTGATGATGCCAACACAAAAAAATAGTCACTCGACCTGTTTTTTCTGTCTTCCCCAACAAGTATCTGCACAGTTCTCTCAAGAGAAATAGGGGGTAAAACCACAACTGGTTTCTAGATTGCATACAAAATATAGCAAGAAGATAAGCAATCAAACTTGATGCCGTAGGATTAGGAACCAAATCCTAGGCATGAACACCCGAACCTGCTAGGTGCGTCTATTCCCCCTCATGGGGTGACTGTCCTTCTTAACCCAAACCTACCGTCCTGAGGGTGGTTGCTGACAAGACATCATCCACTCCATCATGCTCTGCATCCAGATAGGTGGCTCTACATCCAGATATTGATCTTCTTTCACCTTCTGAGGCCTTCTAAACTGCTTGGATTTGTTCTTGGAGTTGCCACTGTGATTGGTTGGTACAAATCGCTGCTGAGGCCCCTGATGCTGAGATGCCTGATATCGTGGTGCTTGAGACCAAGGAGCTTGATATCTTGGTGTTTAATGATAAGGATCCTGATACCATGGAGTCTGAAACTGGGCCGCAGGTCTAGTGCCATGATTAGCCTGCCGGGGCACTTCTTTCTTGGCCTTGGCTTTCTGAGCTTTTAGGAGGGAGTATTGAGGACGAACATGCCCACTTAGACTGTAGTGATGGCATATGGGAGGTCTTCTTATGGAATGAGGCTTCTGAGGGCTTGGAACATCATCATTGACCTTGTCTTTCCCTTTATCTTCAACAGTGGGATGAGGCTCTGGGACTGCAGGTTTCACAAATACAGTCTTTGAAGTAGAGGGAGCATCAGAAAAGGGAGCTACATACCCTAGACCGATCTTGTCAATAGGACTCTTTTGGATAGACAGCATACGAGTCATCTTCTCATCAGTGACTTTTTCTAACTAGAGCTGCGACTCTAGTAGCTTTTCCTCGAGCTCTTGTATTCTGAGCAGCAATGAACTCTTCTCAGTTTACAAACTGTTCAGATCAAAAAGGTGCTGCTTACGACCTTCCCTCAGCTTCTCATACTCTATGTAGAGTGTCTTGTAAGCCTCCTTGAGCTCTTCCCCATTATCATTATGCTCCGAATAATAAGAGTCTTCCTCCTCAACGTTTGGGGCTACAAAGGCCAGAAATTTCTCAGACTCTAGAGCTTCTTCTTCTGACTCATCACTGAGAGTCAAATTGTACGCCTTCCCCTTGCCCTTTGCTAGTTTTTGTGTTGGCTGCATTCTGTTGGACAAAATCACTTCTATGTAATGTTGCTGCTTTCATAGGGATGCTGCTTTATCCAGAGTCTACTCTTCAGCTATGGTCTTCAAGAAGATTCTGTGAAGTTTTCAAGGAAGTTTATTTCAGTTCCCTGCCAGCCGTCCAGACGACGTGGTATTCCGTCTAGATGCTCATCAGTCAGCAACATCTGTCAGCAACATCCGTCCGGACGATGAGATCTTTTCGTCCGGACGCCCATCATTGTCTAGAAACTTCGAATAGTTCAAGATTGCATCTGTCCGGACGTAATGGCAAATCGTCCGGATGCTCTTCAGAGTTCGAGAAGATCCTAGTGTTCCAACGCATCCGTCCGGACGACGTGGTTATACCGTCCGGACGCCATTCAGTGTTTGACAAGTATTAGAGTTTCTGCCTCAAGACAAGTTATGGGAAGACGGCCGCTACCGTCCGGACGATGTGTGATCCCATTCGGACGAGGTTCTCTATAAGGCAAGACGTGCATACAAAGTTCAAATGTCCGGACATCAGACTTAATGGTCCAGATGATCAAGCTTCATATATGGAAATTGCGTGCACTAGTTCAACCGTCCGGACGTCAGCCTTCAAGGTCCGGACGCTCCAAGCCTTATTATGGTAATTACGTGCAGCCGAAGTGAAACCGTCGGGACGCTCGGGCAACACCGTCCAGACGTGGCCTTGTATGGAAGCTTTCAGTGCTACTTTGGAAAGGCGGTTGCAGTTGACAGTCCGAACGCTCGGTCAAGCCGTCCGGACACTCTCGGGTATTTTGGTCATAACTTTTTACTCAAATATCGGATTGGGACGAAATCAGCATCATTGGAAAGCTAAGAAAAAGTTCTGTAATTTGAAAGCTGAGACGGCCATTAAGCATCCGGAAGGAGTCCATCCGGATGGAAAGATTTGCCTGTCCGGACGGTCCTGCAGAAAATTCTAGAATTACTTTCCGGACAAGAAAAACTTGGCCCATCCGGACGGCCCTGGCTCCCGTCCGGATGCGCATGCCTCAGACTCCATTTTTGACTCAATTTTGGGTTTCCAAAGCTTATAAATAAGAGGCTTGAGGCATGCTTTCAACACAGAATTCGATGGTGAATTCTCTACAACTTAGAGAGGGGTTTAGAGAGATATTAAAGATCTACTAGCTCTCTAGCTTTGCCAGTGTGTGATTTGATCAGTTGTGAAGTATATCTTAGGGGTTGGCCCTAAGGTAAAGGATTCCATTGAAGACCCTTTCAGGTAGGAGACCTGGTTGGGAGGCGTTCGTGTTGGGTTACACGTTAGAGTTCAAGGTACGACCACTGTATCAGGGGTATGTGAGTGCTACTACTTTGTAACTAGCTTTGTCTTCTGAATAGTGGATATCTTGGGTTTGGCTGCCCCGGAGTGGTTTTTCTCTTAATTGAGTTTCTACTTCGTCAACAAAATATTTGTCTCCTTTAATTTCCGTATTTAATATTTTTTTGCACACTGTTCACACACACATTTTTTTAAAATTAGAAGTCCATTTAATTTTTCACCCTTCTTAAGGTTTTCGCAATCGGCTCGGATATGCCCAAAACTTGAGCATTCAAAACATCTGGGCCCTCTGGGTTTCTTCTTCCTCAGGTTCAGCTTCTCTGGGAGCTTTCTTCACTTTTTCAGAAAACTTCTTTTTGAATCAATCTTCTCTCATAAGTCTTCTGAAATTCTTGGCTAACATAGTCACAGCTTTTTCTTCCTCCTCAGAGTCATCTTCAGATGAAGCTTCTACCTTCTTCTTGGAAGCCTTTAGTGCAATGGTCTTCAGGTTCTTGACCGGGGGCAGAGACAACTCATACGTTTGAAGAGATCCCACCAACTCTTCAATCTTCATCTCTTCTAGATCTTTGCTTTCTTCAATTGTCGTCACCTTGATCCTAAAACGCTCAGGCAAAGATCTTAAAATCTTTTGGATGAGTTTTACATCCGAGATAGGCTTCCCAAGACTCACCATGGAGTTTTCTCAGGTCACTCATCTTAGAGTAAAACTCTCCAAATGTCTCATCTTCTAACATCTTAATCTCTTCAAATTTTGAAATCAACATTTGAAGTTTGACAGATTTCACAAGTTTAGTGCCTTCATATGTTGTTTCCAAAATTCGCCATGCTTCTTGGGTTGATTTGCAATTTGAAATTTTTACGAATTCAGATGGTGAAAGTGCTTGGCACAGAGCATGGAGGGCTTTAACATTTGAAAGACGAGCGGTTTTCTGAGGGACTAGTTCGAGTGATGCATCTGCTGGTTTAGTCCAACCAGTTTCAACAATACTCCAACAGTCAATAGATTTTAAAAAGAATTGCATACGTGCATTCCAATAGCCGTAGTTCGTACCATCAAAGGTAGGAACAGTATTAAGAGTTTAAGACATTGTAACAAATAGAAGTCAAAATAAATAAACACTCAAGAAATTAATCTTCTCAGAGTGTACCAAGTTCTGATACCAATTGAAAAATGGAATTGACTTCTAAAATAAATAGCAAGTGTGTGCACAAAGTGTTAACAAAAATAAACAATGCGGAAAATAAACAGCACAAGAATTTTTGTTAACGAAGTGGAAACTCAAGATGAGAAAAACCACTCCGTGGCAGCCAAACCCAGGATATCCACTATTCAGGAGACAAGACTAGATACAAGATAGTAGCACTCACATATCCCTGATGTAGCGGTCGTACCTTGCTCTCTAACGTGTAACCCAACACGAACACCTCCCAACCAGGTCTCCTACCTGAAGGGGTCTTCAATGGAATCCTTTACCTTAGGGCCGACCCCTAAGATAGACTTCAGTTATAGCACAACAATAGCACACTTGCAATGGCTTGAGAGAGAACAAATTAGCTCCAATAATCTCACAAAAATAACTCTCTAAGCTCTAGTGGAATTCAATACTGAATTCTTGCAGTTTTCAAGCCCAAGGACCTCTATTTATAGGCTGAGGGTTGAAATGGGCGATTGCTTTGATAAGTACGGTCACCGTTCGGACGGTGTTCATGGGCCGTCCAGACGGACAATTGTGTGACAAAAAATTATGAGATTTTCGCTAAAAATCTTTCCTGTTCAGAGTCGCGTCCGGACGGTCGCACGTCCGCTGCAAGTAATTTCCATATAAGGCTTCGCGCATCCGGACCATGGGGGATGGCCGTCTAGACGGTTAATCTTGAACACACAATTTTCATATCTGTTGAGCGTGTGTCCGGACGGTTGAAGTTGAATACGTAATTTCCATATCTATTGAACGCGTGTCTGGACCATGTTGACAGACGTCCGGACGGTTGTATTTGAATTTTGATTCTTGCCTTATGAATGAGCACGTCCAGACGGGAATCCATGTCGTCCGGACGGTTGAATCAATCTTCCCTTATTTGAACTTGGAAAGAAAATCTGAAGCTGATCGATCACTGGAAAGTCGTCTGGACAGGCTGCTGAGTTGTCCAGACGGATGCAAGCTGGAACATAAGCTTTTTGATACAATTAAGGGTCCAGACGGAAATCCACGTCGTTCGGACGGTATGGCACGTCGTCCGGACGGCTGAAACTATGGACAGATGAGCGTTTGGACGAGATGACACGTCGTCTGGATGACTGGCAGGGAACCGACTTTTTTGACTTGTAGAATCTTCTGAAACACTTTTGAATAGTGGAATCCCTGTTAAAAAGCATCTTTACATACAAGTGATTTTGTCCAAACAGAATGTAGCCATTCATTGCCTAACACTTACATTAACCTCCATTCCGGTATGGATTAAATTGCTCCATCTTCCTCTAGAATTTTGGTCTTCTACTTGCCTCAGCCATATTGCAAGTGGGGTGGGTAAGCCACTTTATGCTGATAAAGTTACAGAGGAGCAGCAAAGACTGGGTTATGCTTGGGTTTTGGTGGAGATTGATACAACTTCGGAGTGCCCCAAAGAGGTGTTCATTTGTAGGGAAAATGAGAGTTCGGTTACCACTGGTGTTGAGTATCCCTGGCTTCCTCCTAAATGATCGGTTTGTGGGGGATTTGGACATGCAGGGTATGCTTGTTCCAAGAAAGAAAATAAGGTTTGGGTTCCTAAAAAGCCTACTCAATATGTTGTAAGGGAGACAACTACTGAAGTTAATCAGCAAACTGAGAAGTTTGATAAAACTATTAAGAAGACTCTGAGTGCTGCTAAGCCTAAAGACAAGAATGGAAGGATCCATATCTCTAATTCCTTTGATACTATTGGTCTGGAGGATACATTGGAGGAGGAGTTTACTCTCAGAACCCCTACCACATTCCTGGATGTGTTTAAGAATACTTTGTCTAATAGGGGTAAGGGGGATTAGAAAATGGGAGAATATGAGAAGAACATTACCCGGGAGAAAGGATTCTCTCCTATAATCCTAGCATGAAGATACTCATTTAGAGTATAAGGGGTTTGAATAAACCCTTTAGACAAAATGAGGTAAAAAGGATTGTTAGCAGGCTTTAAATTTATATTATTTGTCTAGTTGAGGCCCATATTAGGGAAGAGAATGATTCGAAGATAAAAGATGCTATTTTTTCTGAGTGGAAGTTCATTCACAATTATAATGCACACTAGCTGGTGCATATTTGGATCTGTTGGGATTCGGGAATCATTTCTATTAATGTAGTCTCTATCCATGAACATGTGGTTACTTGTAGAGTGGAGGCTGCAAATGGTAATGGGCCTTGGATTCTTTCTATTGTTTATGGTGCAAATCTGAGGCTTGATAGGAGAAAAATGTTGTTGGAGTTGGTAAATGTTAAAGGATTACTTGATGCTCTTCCTTGGTTGATAGCAGAGGATTTCAATGTAATATGTTTCCAATAAGAGAAATTGGGAAACCATGCATTATCCTGCTATGATAAGGAATTTGTAGAATGCATTAAAAGGCTGGAAATTGATTATTTAGCTTATACAAGTTGCTTTCATACCTAGACTAATAAGCAAGCAGGAGCCGATTTTGTTTCTAAGAAGTTGGACATGGTTTTATCCAATTTGAAGTGGATGCAAGCTTTTGCTGATACTGCTATGGAGTTTCTAGAGGGTGGTATTTCGAACCACTCTCTTGCTTTGGTTTCTGTGGGGAAGTATAAGAGTTTTGTGCCTAAGCCTTTCAAATTCTTCAATTTTTGGGTTGAGCATAAAGAGTTCTTGGAGGGGTATGCAATGTTCTAGCTCTATGCTCGTTTAAAAGCTGTTAAGGGTATCCTTAAAGCTAAAAATTCTGAAGTCTTTGGAGGTTTGGGGTAGAGAGTGTAGAATGTTAGGCAGGAATTAGCTAATGCACATGTTGGTTTCCTCACTTCTCATGGCAATGTGGAGTGGGAAAGGAAGGAGGGGGAGTGTATGCATGCATTTGTTTCCCTTGTATCTGCAGAAGAGAATTTCTTGAAGCAGAAATCTAAAAACAAGTGGTTGAATTTGGGAGATGAAAACACTGCATTTTTTCTTAAAACTGTGAAGATTCGTAATGCTACTAATCTAGTGAAAAGTTTAATAGATGAGGATGGGAATACAGTGTAAGATTTCAAGCAGATAAAGCAAATTGCAATTAATTTTTATCAGAGTCTACTTGGTTCCACTTTTCATTTTTTTTCCCTGTGAGAAGCAGACAAAATCTCCCTTTTTATTCAGAAGAAGTTCTCTCCTGTTTGTATTGCTAGGATGCAAGCTGCTGTTTCTAGAGAAGAGATTAGGAAGACTATCTTTTCTATGAATAAAAATAAGGCCCTAGGCCCAGATGGGTTTTCTGTACGGTTCTTTCATAAGGCATGGCCGGTTATTGAGGATGGTGTTGTGAAGGCTGTTCTGGAATTCTTTGAGTCTGGTAACCTTTTGAAGGAGGTGAATGCCACGATTATTACTCTTGTTTCTAAGAAGAAGAATCCGACTTCTATGAGTGAATACATGCCTATTTCTTTCTGCAATTTGATTTATAAAAGCATTATTAAGATTCTGGCTAATCGATTGCTCCCGGGGTTGGATGAAGTCATTAGTTTGAATCAAGGTGCTTTCATTCCCAAGAGAAGTATTGTTGAAAACATCCTCCTTGCTCAGGAGATGGTGTGTGATTACCATAAGGAAAAAGGCAATCCTCGTTGTACTCTTAAAGTCGACCTTATGAAGGCCTATGACTCGGTGAGTTGGGACTTTATTCTCCATTGCTTTATTTGCTTTGGGGCTCCTTCAAAGTTTGTTGGTTGGATCAAAGAGTGTATCTCTAGCCCTAGTTATTCCAGTGCACTTAATGGAACTTTGGTTGGTTTTTTTCCGAAGAAGGAAAGGGTTACAACAAGGGGACCCTATCTCTCCTTACTTATTTGTTCTAGCCATGGAAGTGCTCTCTCAATCACTAGCTGAAGCAACTCTAGATCATTCTAATTTTGGCTTTCATCCTAAATGTCAGGCTTTGTTGATTAACCATTTACGTTTTGCGGATGACTTACTTATCTTTTCTACTACTGTAATGAACTCCCTTAGTATTATCAAGTTTGTTCTTGCTGAGTTTGAGGACCTTTCTGGGTTAAAGACCAATCCTGCTAAAAGCTCATTCTTTTGTGCGGTAGTCAATGCAAAAGATAAGAAGAAGATGGTGGATTTGTTGCAGATGGCTGAGGGTTTCTTCCTATTCGGTATTTGGGAGTTCCCCTTATCACTAAAAGGCTATTGGCAGTTGACTGTGATGTTCTCAAATTGATTCTTGGTTAGTTAGACATTTGTCTTTTGCTGGTCGGCTTCAACTCATTTCCTCTATGCTAGTCAGTCTTCAAGTTTTTTGGGCTAGGGTCTTTATTCTTCCCAATAAGGTCATCCAATTGATTGAGCAGAAGCTTAACAGGTTTTGATGGTGTGGAAATGACACAAAGGCTAAGGCAAAAGTCTCTTGGGATAATATTTGTGTTCCTTATAAGGAAGGTGGTTTCGGGATCAAAAGGTTACAGGTTTGGAATCAGGCAGCCATGTTAATTCATATCTGGAATTTGTTTGCCCAAGCAGGGTCTCTTTGGGTTGCTTGGGTGGAAACAAACTGGTTAAAAGGAAGAAATTTTTGGCAAATCCCCGTTCTTAACTCTTGTTCTTGGAGTTGGAAGAAGTTACTTAACTTGAGAGAGATAGCTAAGAACTTTATTTGGTTTAATGTGGGTGATGGAAGTCGGATCTACTTGTGGTATGATCAGTGGCATCCGGATGGTTGTTTGTTGGATAAGTTTGGTTTCAGGGCAATTTACGATGCAATCTGTCATGTTGGGGCTCGTGTTTCTTCCATTATTTGTGATGGTGATTGGTATTGGCCGTTTGCTCGGTCAGATAGCATAGTCCAAATTCAGAACAGACTTCCAGAGATTCAACTTGGAGGTGCAGACTTGCCTATATGGAATTCTAAGAAGGGAGTTTACTCATGTGTCGATACTTGGGAGATTTTAAGGGCTAAAAAACCAGTTGTTTCTTGGTTTAAAGCTGTTTGGTTCTCAATGGTGATTCCTCGTCATTCCTTCTTACTTTGGTTGGTGTTTAGGGATGCCTTTGTCACTAAAGCTAAAATGTGTAGTTGGGCCTATGGTAGAGATACCTTGTGTCGGTTTTGTTTTGGGAGACAAGAATGTATTGAGCACTTGTTCTTTCTGTGTAGTTTTAGCAGGAGAATTTTGGAAGACTTTAATGATTGATTGTTTGATTTTTAATCCAATTGTAGAGTGGGAAGATGTTGCTCATTGGAGTATAGAAGTCCTCAAAGGGAGAAGTTTACAAGTGAGTTTATGTTGGCTCTGTTTAGTAGCTTTTATTTACCATATATGGAAGCAACATGATGATCTGTCCCATCGGAAATCTCCTAGGTCTGAAGGAGTTTTGGTGACTCAGATTAGATGGGAGGTTCAGCCGAGAATTATGGCTAAAGAAGCTCTCAAGAAGGCTGCTTACAATTCTAACAAGTACAGATTTGGAACTTACATTCATTGATGTATGTAATTTGTCTACAGGTCTATTTGTTCTAATTGATTTTGCAGTAGGAGTTTTTGTATCCCTTCTAGGAAAGGTTGCTTCCAGTTGTTGTACTCTGATTGTGTTTGTTCTATAAAGCTTTTATTCATAAAAAAAAAATGCAATAACAAATTAAAGATACAATTCTTAAGTATATATAGGATGCAACTTAGTTTGGGTTGGTTTGGTTCTAAGAAAATCAAGAACTAATTAAATTGACAACAAATTTTGTTCTATAAAACTCAACTTAGAGTTGTACTGTACGTGTTAATTACATAAATTTAGTTCCATTGATGCAATTAAGCCTCGTCGATCTCTAATAATAATAATAAATAAAAACCCTAATTAGTTCATTACCCCCACCACAATTAAGTAACATCCAGTACATATTGTCTAACATTCTTTTATTTATATTATTATCTGATAACCATTCTGTAACCCTCACAGATTCACATCAGTGCTCAAGTAGTACGCAATTCCCATAATCATGCATATCATTGCAGTGGTTGTGCTTCCAACTAAGTGATTTCAAAAAATGTGACTTGTACTGGATAATGGAATGCTCCTCCAAACCACTCAACCAGATCGGTGTTCGGCTTTCATCAGAGTCAAATAGGTGCTCACAACAATCACATAAGCAACCCTTAAAATCATATAATCATGTGATTTACATAAAATTGTAAAGCTATTTCCTTTCTAAGCTGTATATATATATATAACTTACGACTTGCCTCTCTCTTCGATTTCTGAACAAGACATGCACCATATTTCTTTATGCAAAGCCTTTTGATCATGTCTGTTCACAATCCTTAAGAGTGGAAGTCCTTAATAGTTCTGCATGCATGATACATAGACATCCTTGTGTCTAGGGGTGTATATGCGGGCCGATACTAACCGCCCGCATTCGATATCTGCACCTAACCACTATCCGCACATACAGATGCGGATGTCACTATCCACAAGTGCGGATAGCAGTTTTAGGGTATGCGGTTGCGGTAAAATTCATGTTTTTTATATTCTGAATTTGTAATATTATTTATTTATTTATTTTTATGTTGGAAATTTAATTTATGTTTTTTGATGTTTGTTGGCTTGATTGTTATGCTCATTGAATCATGGATAAAAAAACATAAGGGTGTTTCTTTTGAGCATTAATTACCATGAATATTTTGAGGTCGTATCCATCATCCTCTTTTTTTTCTTGGTTCTACATATTTTTCGTGTTGCATTATATTTTCAAAACAAGCCCAAAAGACTAAAAATCCGTCAAAATTATTTTTAAATGCGTTTAAAATAGGCCCATTATCTATTTACTGATAGCGGATACTAACTACACACAATAACCACAATAATCGCACAGATGCAGTTAGTAAAAAAATGATGCGAATATCTTTTAGATATTGGCATTTTGGGGATGCGGGTACGAATATTGCAAATAACCGCATGGAAATTCACATGTACATGCCTACTTGTGTCTGATCTTTCGAGTTCTAAAATGTTTGTCATCTCAATATCATATTAATGTTGATGTTTCTTGGAATGCTTCATGCCATCTTGCAAGGGCCCAAGAGAGCATGATAAAATGGTTAGAACTTAGAAGTTAGGTTTTGAGAGAGAGAAACAAAGATGGCCCGCAGAATTTAAATAAGCAAAGATTTAACATACGGCATTGAAACTTCTGTCTTGTTGGCTTCTCTGGCCAATGCACTAATAAAAGCTAAAACCCAATGCTAAAAAAAAAAAAAAAAACTATGAAAGATGGAGAAGAGAAGATAACGGAAAGGGAAAGTTACAGGGAAATAAATTAGTAGTCGAGTGGTTACCCAATATTTATAGACTTTGAGTAATAACTTGTAATACTTAAATGACAATTGTCTCTTCATAATTCCAAATACTACTTTGCAATTCATGATAACTATCTTGTTATGTTAAAGCTAATCTTTTGAATAAATTATAATTTACTTGACTATTAGGTTGTCTTTCAGAGTTGTAAACTATTAAATGTATTACATAGTCCTTATGTACTGGAGAGCCCAGATACTGGCTAGCCCTAAAAAAACATGCTAATGAGCCCAAAGCAATCATTTCAAATCCCATGTTTTGATTAACACACCAATCAACCAAGGAAATTGGAGGGGCTACTATAGGGCTTGGATACCGACAGGCCTTGGATCGGAACGCCCATCTAACGTCTAGCAGTATAAAGGTTCACAGGCCATTGAGGGTCCCACCTGACCTTAGTGTATGTCGGCGATACCCGTGGGTGGAAGAAATACTTCTTTCAAGCTTTTGACGTTGCCGAAGCAGTAGTCTAAAAGTCCGACGACCCATAGGCCTAGCTGGCTACCAGGATCCGAGTGCACATTCACCAAAGGGATGCCATCAATGAGGTGATTCACCCCCAACTAGCTCAACTAATCGACGCCCATGCCATGCTACCCATCCTAACATATTGAAGGAGGGAATCTCTACACCAAGTAAACGAAATTATGGCGGGAGTCCCTCAAACCCTAGGAGGGCGTCAGCCTAGATAAAGAGTCTAGGTGAACCTAGCTCGTAGGTATGCCTAATTAACACAACTTACTTTGCCAAATTTCCCTCTTATTTCATTAGATTGAAATAACGTCCTCCTTGTTTTATAAATCCTCCAGGCCTCCTCGTGAGTGGTGTGTGGTCACTGTATTAATACATACAAAAAATAAAATCCATTTCATAGTAATCTTGTCTTTCAGCTTCACTTCTCTTTTGTTCTCCACATAAAAGTGTTCTTTGATTCGATCACTTAAATGTGATTACTTGATGATATCTTATCTCTAATTCATGATTGAGGCCAAATTCTTCCCCATTATTGGTTCCCTTTGAAAACCAAATATGACTTAATTAAGCTAAAGCCGCTTGATTTGGTCAAAAGTCACCAACAATATTTGCATAAAGACATTTAGCCAAAAGTTTACATTGGTTATCGTTTAAATCAAGGTTACCACGTACTTCTTTCTCTTTGCTAACCTTTGTTCTCTTCCTCCAAACCGATCTTGTCGTCCCTGCCCATGACTATTTAAGCACTATGAATTTCACTAGTAATGACCCTTATGAAGCAAACTTGAACGAGCTAATGAATTATCTTACCTATGAAACCCCTCCCTCAGGTTTTGGTTTGAGTTCCAGAGGTCATGGCCTACACAGAACATATGGGCTAGCTTAATGTCTTGGGGATGAGCTGTGCATCCAACGCAACAAACAAAATTCACACACTGTGCCCATTCATAGTAAAGGTGCAATCATGATATGACACGTGTTTTGCATGTTGAAATTAATACTTTGACGAGGATTTCTTTGGCATAATTGACACTCATCTTCGCTACATGCTTACGAACTCCCAAAATGCAAGTGAGACTGTAGTTAACTCGCTGAGATGGCCTATACATGTAACCCCAAAGATGTTTGCGAAGAGCACAATAAGGCTTGGAGAGTCAGAGACAATGCAATTAAAGGCTCAGTGTACTAGAGACCTTTCTAGCACCGATTGCAAAAAATGTCTTACATACCGATTCTATTGCGGAGCTTCAAAACCGTTATGCTGGAAAAAATGAGCAATAGTTTATAGTGCAAGTTGTGCCGTGGGATATCTCCCAACCTTATAGCATGTTGATGTTAAAAGTTTGTAATTTTACTATGCTTGCATATATCGTAAAAACTCATAATATATAGTTACATGCATATTTTTTGGCCATACTTGTCTGTTACTGATTAATAAAATTACTTTTTATTCCTCAATTAATGGATTATTGAAGAAACACAACCATTAGTTTAAAGTTTAAACTATTGGTGAAGTATCATGCATTCTTGACCAGCATAGCATATTTGATACACGCTTATATATATATATTGGATTAGTTGTTGTTCATATAACAACAAGAATAAAGATTGTTAGAAAAAATAAAACAACTAAAGAAAATAAATTCGGTACTTCTCATGCACCAAACTTGGATTTGAGTCAAGTTGTTCCAAGTGCTTTCGAATTTTCAAGGTCTTCTTCTCCTGGTAGACTAGGCTACCAGAGCAATACCCATTATCTTCGTAATTTAAGTGCCTCTCCATTTAAGAAAACCAGAGGGAGAGAGAGAGAGATATTTGATGTCTTTGTTCAAACGTATTTTGATAGACTTAGGCGGCCCACTAATGGGCGCCAACATGGAATAGTTACATCTTCGCCTCCCACATAGTGGGCATGAATCAACATTAATGCATCTCTTTATATGTTTTTAATTATGTTCATATGGGAAAATAGACTGTACAATCATCGAGAACACCTGGAAAAAAAAATGGAGCAATTCTATACCAAATTATCACCAAAAAGATCACCATACCAACATCTCGAAAGTGTCTTATTATTTCCTGACTCATTTGGTCACATTAGATTTTAAGCATCTCTAATCCCTGTCAAGTCCAATATCTCATAGCAATTAACTTCTACAAAACATGATGTATCCACATTTATGTTGTAGCATCTAAGTAGCTACACAACCTGCTAACAGTGAGTACAAATACAATACATATGTGTTACCAAATAATCTTCATTTTACCCTCATGTCAGTCATTTTGGGTCTGGTCGCTTTCCCAACATGCCCCTTTAGAGTTTATACTGCATCATATATGGTTGTATGCAACATGCTAAAATAGTAGATACTAAAACCTTAATCTTGTGACATAAATAAGGTCATTAATAATGACCTATGAGACTCACACTATGAGGAAGCATGGGTGATTCACTCACCTTCATTGTCGATCAAATAAGCATATATAATATAAAATACAAGCTTCAGTGGGGTTTTATTTCTAAAAGAGTGTTTGCCTAAACTCAATACATTGTACAAATCTTAGTCTAGACGCTACCTAAGGGTTTAAGAGTACTAGTAGCAAGTTTTCAAAATCTCATTCTGTTCCCTAAAATGTTGGAAAAACTCTTAGAAAACCCATTGAATTAGATTCCTTTATTGTTTTCTAAACTAAGGAAACACCAAGAAAATCAAAAGTTGTATCCTAAATTTATGAAAGTAAAAATAGTTTCCTTAACTTTATTTTAATATTAAAAAACTATATCTTTCCTCTCTTATCTCTTTAGCACAAGAGAGAGAGCCACTTGGGGTTGACGGAAAGTCTCTGATGATTAAGTTAGTAAATGATTCGAGTGAGGAATGAATAATAGTGAATTGGTGATGAAAAGAGTTCTAAATGCCATACCTTTTTTTTTTTTTTTTTTTTTTTTTTTTTTTTTTAACATGAATTAAAAAAAAAACTGAATTAATTCTTTAGTCGGCCATGCATAACAGAATCTCGGGGGTGGGCACACCACCCCTAGAGCTCCTTGTGGTAGGCCCCTGAGAGTGCTCCAAGGGCGGTGTGACCACCCTCGATGAGCATCGGCCAATCCCAAAGGTTTTGGTTATGGGTGGCCGATCACCCCTTGCAAAATTCATTCCTTTTTTTTTTTTTTTATTAAAAAAACAATGTTTATTTCATATACCAAAAGCGCCTAAAAGTTTTTCTTATAAACAAAAATAAATTTCAGAATGAGAATTTATTATATATATATATATATATATATATTTGTTGTATGCACAAGATTTTAAACGGAAGGTTTAGAACATATGTAATGAACTCTTTAAAAAATTTTCAAATTTAGGTCTAAAAAATTATTTTTATTGATTTAGTTAGTCACTTTTTAAATATATTAAATAACAAACTCTCTAAATGTTTCTATACTTTAAGTAAATACTATTTTTTAGTGATAAAAGTTAACTGCCAAAAGCATTTATTAAATTCAATTCAAGCCAAATGCTTGAAGCAATCAATGCAAAAAAATAATATCAAAAATTATAACATTCACTTTTTTGGTTCTTTGAATATAAAGAGGGTCACTTACAAATGTTAAAATTAACATTTGATAAAGAACTTGTTAAATGATAGTTTTCGTGAATTTTGTTGCAAATTTGTGCTCCGTTTGTTTTGGCGTAAAATGATTTTGACATTTTTCGGTATTTGGTAGAGGCGAAAATAATAGTCAACCGTAAATTGATTTCAGTTTGACCAAAATTAGTTAACAAATTTTGAAAAATGATTTACGCTTTTCATTTCTGTAAATCATTTTCCCCAGCTCATTCGACCCTTCTTTCGTTGGATCTAGATCCTCTTCAGTTGAAGAGGACTGGATACAAGCCGGTTAACGGTTATGATCTTTTAAAAGAAATCCAAGGCCTCAAAGTTGCCACGTATTAAATTGTTACTTAACGCATTAGAAAAAGAGGAAACATTAATTTTAACGGAGTCTTACTGTCTTCCATCCCAGAGGAGAGAGACAAGTGAGAAAGAAAAGAAAATGACGAGTTAACAATGGCGGCGAACACAAAGGAGGAGACCGCCGATAGACTTGATTTACATATTTGAAAATACAACAATCGAAATACCTACACATTTGACAAAGTCAAAACTTCATATTATCAGCTCACTAGGTGATTTTGATTCCCGTCCTTATCTCCCTGGTTTTCTTTGGCTTCTTGTACAACATTATCCTCTCTTTCAAATGTGCTCTGTTTTGTTGTTTATGGGCAATTATCTGAATTGTAGCTTGAGTTGTGTTTTATTCAAAGTGTTGCCTGAACAAGTGACTTCAAAGTGTTGTCCCCCTCCCCCTTTTCCATCCCCATGTTTGCAAGAAGAGAAACTTCAAAGTGTTTTTGAGGGGAGACATTTTTGAGTGAGCAAGGTAGGAATGCCCGCACTGGGAGACATTTTGGAAGTTTTGAGGAAGAAGATAACACTGTCAATGAGGGACAAAGAGACATTTTTGAGGTTTTTTCTAGGCTTGGCAATTTTGACACGACCCGCGAATCCGACATGAACACGACACGAATATATAGGGTTTGGGTTTAGGTTATAACCCGTTTATGACTCGTCATCCCGTTTATGACACGTTTATGACCAACCAACCTGTTTATGACCCGTCAACTCATTTATAACATATTTATGACGCGATAATTACACATTTTTTTTTATCAAATTAGTTAAATAAGTTGACACGCTAACCCGATGGGTTGACACGCCAACCAAATGGGTTGACACGGCAACCCGAATTGCCAAGCCTAGTTTTTTCTTTTTCCTTTTTACCCATTAACTTTTTTTCATATGACGTGGCTAATTGTTAACCTTCGATTGTTTCAAAAAAATCCTAGCCGTGAACTGGCTTGTATCCGGTTGATGCCAAATGGAGAGGATCCTTTTCCCTCCTGTAAACCCGACACTCAGCTCTTTTTTATGAGAGTTTCATCTTCTCCTCAAATACAGACGCGCGACACCTTCTCTCATCTTCTCCTTCACGCTCAACCGCACAACTCCTCTCTCTCTTTGTTGCATTTGGTTTCATTTTCGTTTTGGGTTTTTAGCGTTCACTTCCGTTTGGTTTTTGAGAAAACTCAAGGGAAGAACTCGATTGTGCATTTTCTCTCGCTTTCTCTCCCTTGTCTGAATTTATATGGTTTACATGGGATATTTGGGTTTTGGTTGATTTGGATCTGATATGTGGTGACTGTTGGCATGGGGGGTGGGGATATTTGCTATTGGGTGGTCTGATTTCTTTGTATCTTTTCCCCGATGTGATGCTATTGTGCTCTATGTGATATTTGCTGTGTTTACCCTCACTGGTTTTGTACTTCTCCTGCTTGCATTTCTTCGTTGTCATGGGTCACAATTGACAGAGGTTGGGGACCTGTGTGTTTGGCTGTTATATGTACTCAAAGTGTTTGTCAAAATGTCTCTATACAGGTTGCAATTTTTGTAGGGCTATTATGTTTTAAGTGCTACAGATTTTTGTTGGGCTTTGACTAGATTTTCCCTTCCACACTAATTAGTCTTTAGCGACACCATTATCATTGACAACCCAAAATTGATTGTTGGGCTTTGACTAATATCCTTGGGGGCGGGGGGGAGTGGAAAGGTAGCTTAGTGGTCTTTCAATTGAGTTCATTTTGCCGAAAGCTTGCTTTTGGTTTACTGCAACAGAACAGAACCCATTTTTCCATATCAGGAGAATTCATACGTACAAAAAAAAACAGATGTTCTATTTTCACTAGAGCACCACCTGATAAGGTTGCCAGCATCCTATTTAAGCCTCTTCCCAGTGTTGCTCCTTTTTGTTAGCCCCATATATGTCATAAGTTTTCTATTGTAAATTAGTTTTTCTCAAAGTAATTAAATAAATTCATCAATCAAAATTCTTGTAAACAAATTTCAAGCTTACCAACAGAAAACTCGAGGACAAGCTATCATAACAACCCATATTGCATTGTCACCAAAATCATGAGAGAGTGGTCTGACGTAGTTGACTAAGGAAACCAAGCTTGTTTTTTGCCTACTACAGCAGAACATAACCCTTTTTCCATGCTAGGAGAATTCATACGTACAAGTTCACATCCATATTAGTTTTAGATTGAAATATTATTATGTTTAGATGGAATATCATACCTTAATAATTTTTTGTGTTGTTTGTAGATGGATGAAAAAAATTCTTGCAACAGTTATGGCCGCAGTTGCATCTATCCTTGCTATTGGGGCTGAAATCTTAAAAGATATTAGATCTAAGAGATTATTACGTAGAGAACCTCATGTTAATCGAGAGTATGAAAGAGGGATTTATATGGATAGTATTCTTTGTGGAGGCAAGCAAGATTGTATTGATCAAATAAGAATGAGTCCTATAGCTTTCTTTGAATTCTGTAAAATTCTTGTTGACAACAACCTCATACATGAAACCATTAACATGTCTATTAAGGAACAAGTGGTAATATTTATGATTCAACTTTTGTCAGTAATTTAAATTTATTGTTGGATGTTATTTATGACTCTCCCAATTTGAAAATATATGATTATTGTTAGTCAATGTGTATATTTTAGTTAAACATAATTTTTTATTTTATTTTATTTTTTATTTTTATATTATTTTACATTAATTTTTTATGTTGTGGATACAAATTGATTTTTATAAGTTAATATGATTGAATGAAAATATAAAAAATATTTGTGATTTTTCGTATGCGCCAAACACCGAAAAATGCTTTCGACGGAAAACATTTTCCTGAAAAAAGATTTCCCTGAAATCATTTTACAACGGAAACCATTTTACGTCGAAACAAATAGAGCATTAGAGAAAAACCAAATATAAAGAAGAAATTATACAAATCCAGGGTCATTGTGTGTGCTGGTTTTATATAGGAGGTCCAAGAAAAAAATAAAAAGAGAACTTTAAGGGCCAATTAGACTTGTAAACTAGTATTCTCATTGTGAGAGCTTCAATGGCTTGAATCCAATTCTACCAGGTATATAACCTTTATTTGCTTTTATTTCATTTCATTTTTTCTTTTGTCAATGATTCATTTTAGACTGTTTGGTTGCTGGGAATTCTTGGGAAAATAGATTTGAAGGCTTGGAGAAAGTTTAGTTTGCGATGAGATTTTTGATTTTTTCTTGTTGAAACCCTAACCCTAAACCCTGTAACAGACATGTCTTTGGAGATCGAAGCCCCATCGAGTCCTCGGAACCAGCGCTTCTCCTGCACCACCTGCTTCGATGCCCTCTGGTTTTGCTACTGTACGCTCTTTCTATTTGCATTTTCGATTTCAATGTCTCATTCCTATTTTGCATCACGATCCAAATTGCGTGGTCCAAAGAAAACCATACATATCAAACAATATATTAAATCAACCAACTTCGTTTAACCCTGATTCTACCTTGTGCTAGTAATGTAGCAACTCAACTGGTCATTGTTGCCATTGAAGCCCATTATCTTGTTCATATTCCAATAAAAAATTAAATTTCCATGAATCGGCAATTTTGATATCGCTATGATTTGTGATTTTTTGGAATTTGTTGTTATTTTATTTTGGTTATGAGGATGCGCTTTTGTAAGTCTTGAAACTATAAGTATTTGGCTCAAGTGGTAAGGGCTTTGGTTTTTGTGGTAGTCTCATGAGGTCTAAGGTTCGAATTCCCTTAGGTACAAACAATTTTTCCCTTAGGTACAAACAATTCTTTGGGGCCAACCCGCCGGCGAAGCCAGAGTATTACCCGATCCGTGTGGAGGGGGCGTTTTACATGAGTCTGAGGTTTACCTAACAGGGGTGGGTACACGAAGTGGCCCTGCCTTGGAGGAGTTCCTCGTCATAAAAAAGAAAAAAAGTATTGATTAAAAAAGCTATCTATTAAGAGTCTTAATTCTAGAAGAAAGAGAATTGCTGCACCGTGAGCGTGTTATTATGAATTATCCTTTAATTTTTCTTTAAATTTGAAATTGAATTTCCTTGAAACTTTCTATAACGTATGATTCTTCTAGCATTTGTGATTTGCTTGTTATTCAGAGAAAAAACCTTTTGGTTTTCTCTCGTGTACTAGAGGTGTTCATTGTCTTTTGGCACAACTTCTCTGTGTCCTTGCGTACTTAACTTATATATAAAGGTTGTTGTATGCATAACGTTTAGCTCCACTCACCATTTTCTTAAATCTTCTTTGCTGGAGGCTTTTGCTCATGTTTATGGTTCATACTTCACCTTATTCACGGTCATTTCCCTAGCTTTGCGATGGATTTGCTTCTGGATAGCCTTCTGCATGGATTATGGCCCTCTATTTTATTTTTTCCAAGAAACCTTGCCCTACTAAGAAAATTGACCATCTAACATTACTATCTTTAGTTTCTTTAGGATTTTCTTCATGGTACATCTTCAGCATTCTTGTTTCCTCAATGAGTGCTTTTCATTTTATTAAATCACCACTTATCCTAATTAACACATTTTAACAAATTCCACTAAATTTAAGTTTTTCTACACTCCTGATTCCCTTCTTTTGCTATATATAATTTGTTTGTAATTTGCTCATATTAAGAGTTAGTGCCACTAACCTATGCTGTGGGGTTTGGCTCTTTTCTTGGGTAAGGTTCTAGTTCTTGCATGATCTACATGCTGCTTGAATCCAACCTATTTTATTGTTATTTTCTCTTGTGAAGCATGAGTTTACTGTTTCAGAAACATATGTTGTCGTCAATCTTTGTGACCTGCTCTCCAACCTTGTTTCAGTTATTCCCAGCTATTTTATATCCTTTACTGCCATTTTATTGGGCCATCACACAACACATACCAAAATTTTTTCAAATCCTTTATTTTCCTTTTCTCCCTACTGGTTTGGTTGCTCCGTTTGCTTATAGCAATGTATTGTCAATGTGATGGGCATTTATGTTATGGCAGCACCAGTTCATTAGATGCAGCAGTACTATAGGCTTGGTGCTCTTGATAACTGTTCTGAGAAATGGACTGCTCTTGTTGATTGTTTGAGTCTAAAGACAAAACGGTCTACTGAGGTTCAGGTTTGTTTTTCGAACTTTATTCACTTGTGGATTATATTTTTATTTTTTTTATTTTTTATGTGCGTCACTTTTCCTTGTTAAGGCAACATATAACTTCAATATCAGGGTGCTAAATCAAATGCTTCATGGATTAATCTTTACCACTATGTTATTGGTTGCATGTGTTTCGATACATAATGTTTCCCGCTAGTTGTCTTCTATTTTCTTCTTAAATATTTCATTGATTTTTAGTTAGTGTTTATACATTTCCTTTCTTGTTCTATGTGTGAGTACTAACTCTCTACTCTAAGCTATGGCTGAAAGTGGCAGCACAGAGTGCCCGCCAGGAAATGCATCACGGGTGAAGAAGATTGGCACCTCCCTATCACCCCTTACCCCCCCGGCTTCTTCCCCTTTGCCCCTCCTAAATTAGATACATTTTTCTTAGCATTAGTCTATGATGTTTAAGTGTCATTCTAATGTGGTGATAAATTTAAAATTTTGTAATATGCGTGGATGGGAATAATTGGGAGGTTATAGTATAGTTGTACGATTTGCAGAAAGATTAGCAGTAGTAGAGGGGAAAACAATTAGATTTCTTGTCACAATTTTTATAGAATTTGATATGAATTATGAGAAAATTTGGTTATGGTATAGGAGGTAAGAAGCAGTCCATGCATGGAAATGGAAAAATGGGATGGTATTCTAGTATGTGTATATTTTGTATGTTCTAAAGATCCTTCAGAAAAAAGAAAGGTAATAAACATTGCTTCTCCTATGTGGAAGGTCAAACAATTTCATACTCCTCTCACATTGATTGAAAACTTATAAGTTACAGAGATCAATTTCCAAGTTTGTGTGGGAGGCGGGGAGCATCTAAATGTTTATTTGGGATAGGACTTTTTTGTTGATGTGGTTTGAATTGGTGGGTAGGTGAATAGAAGTACCGTGCATCACACTTTAGGGTGGCAATTCGTGTTCGTGTTTCGAGTTCGGGTCGTTTCAAGATATGAGTGTAAGACTATATAGGTCAAACCTAACCGAACCTATTAAGTGGGTCAGACTTCTCCGCTAATTTTGTGTTGGGTTTGTTTCGAGTTTGCGGCTTGTGTAAAAATTGTTAGCCCTGAATGTCACGTGTTGGGTTCAGATTGTGTCGAGATGTGGATATAAGACTTTATAGGATTGACCCATTTAATTAAACATGTTAGACTCCTCAACCCTAACCTGCTAATTTAGTGTAGGGTTCGTGTCAGGTTCACAAGTTATGTTGCAAGCCCTAATCACATCCATATCCCATTCTCGTTTTATTTGGCAAAAGCAAGTAACGCATAGTCCATTGTTGAAAGGCTTTCTTACATGCACACCTTACACATTTTGACCAACCTTTTCTGCAGCTTTCAAAGTCAGCTTTGGTTTGCAGAACATGGGCAGCGGTGGAGCAAGTGCAGATAGCATCTATTGTGTTGTACAGTATAATACATGCACTTAGCTGACTTAGTGGTCATTTACGCACTATTAGCTGACTTGCCAAACCGACTTTGTGAGCCACTCTGTACTTGGCTTTGGATTTCTTTCTTCTATTCAAAATGGCCTTAGAAAAAAAAAAAAAATGAGGAAGGCTTTGGTTTTTTTGGGAACTTAGGTTTTGAGCATTTTGCACTATCAATGCACTCAATCTTTTGTTATTGGAATTTCTCACTGACCATCTTTGCCTATAGATGTAGGTCTTTGTCCCAAACTACGTATATATTGCATCTTCTGCATATGATTGATTTATTTTCTTTTTATCTTTTCTACTTGTTTGCCATTTAAATCCTTAATTTATCATAAAGACTTTAATTTATGTTTGGAGGTATATATTTAGAGACGTGATTAAGTAGCTTATCGCAAGGTGTTTATGCATGGACAAGTATTCTCAAGTATCTTGAAGGAAAAAAGCATGGAATGAAAGATTCTTCATATGCGGCAGTGTTAATTGGCCAATGGATTCTGAGTGACTAACGTAATTGACAGAAGACTGATCAACTGACTTTGAAAATGGCTTGAGAGAGATGGATTGAGGTTCTATTATCAATACAGTAATTTAATTGAACGAATGTGTACAATACATGCTAAGTATAAAGATTTTGTGATGCCTGAAGACTTTTCATTCACAATTTGTTTTCCTCTTCTATTTGTCACTTGAGGTGGTGATTATGAATTTAGTTTGGCCTATAAATATCCTTGTATACATAGGATAACAGGCTAAACACTCTGGATGCAGGAAATTCTAGAAATTCGTGATAAAGCCAAGCCTCTCATCTGGACTTATCGGACCCCAGAAGAAGCTTCATCTCACTGGAAAGAACTATTTGGACATTTAGATGAAATGGACTGACAGAAATGCAACTCCACGAGCACAAAACTTCATTGCTTTTTTTTTTTTTTTTTTTTCCTTCGACTATACACTGAACATCTGGCGATTCGAGAACAAAAGAATTTAGACAAAGAATGTGGAGTAAACTCAATTGATTGAATGTGCCAAGAAAGGGAGACTCATTCATTTTTGTAGTTCCTTTTTTTTTTTTCACTCGTTTCTTTAGAAATGAATTTTGAATTAACAAACAGAAATGATGAATGGAATAAATAATTTCATGCTTGATGTGCTGTTGTTAGATTTATACTTCATATTCTTACTATTTGTCTTTGTTTTCTTCCCCTTTCAAATCATGTAAAGGAAATATTCACTTTTCTCAAAAAAAAAAAAAAAAAAAAAAACAGTTTTATGGTGGATGGTGATATGACGGCTTTAGAGAACTTGCTTATGGAAAAGCTATTTTTCGGAGAGAAATCTATTGCATGAACTGATCTTTTCCTAATCTTCTGCTATTTGCCATGCAGGTACCTAATGAAATTGCTTGCAAGAATTTTTTGTTTTTGGTTCTTTGCTTCCTGTTGGTTATTGAACCAAATTGAAAGTATCAAGAAATGGGCATGTTTGGAAACCCACAAATTCTAACTCATTTCTATATATATATATATATATATATATATATATATATATATATATTTTCTGAAGCAGTTTTTTTTATTTGTCGAATGAGAGACCTGAGATCAAATTTTCCTTATAAACCAAATGAGACTCCAGGAATACAAAGAAAAAAGAAAAAAAAATAAAGAAGAGGTATAAACTACCCATATCAGTCAATGATGCTTCACTGGACGATAAAAACAAACAAATTAAAAAAATAAATTAATAGTCTAAAAGTAGATAAACTGCCCATATTATAAAAATTGTTAAAGATCCATAATGGAGTCAAGTTTTTCTCTCGAGGGGGAGCCGGATTAATAAAATAATACTAATAGAAATAAAAATTCAAAATCCCCAAAATGCGAGAGAAAAGCGTGATATTTAAAATTAAGAAATTTTACAATATGACCGGAGGTTTGAATTTTCTGGTATGATATACATAAATATGTGATTGATGCTAGGATATTAAATGCTTACAACTTTGAGCTTCAATCACATATATGTTGACCCATATCAAAAGTTGTAAAATAATTGTATATGTAGCATTACTCTAATCACCCACACAAGTGAGTTCTCTTACAAATTTTGATGCTAATAACGACACTCAAACTAACTAGACCATTCTTAACCAAAAAAACTCATTTGGTTTTTCCTCTCTTGTTCTTTCTTTTTTATTTTTCAAAACATTATAGGCCCACTTGAGCGGAGGTCGAGTGGCCCTCTTTGTTGTAGGGTCACTAAAGTGGCCGCTGAGTGTCACATTGGTTGGCCTCTCCTATTTAATCACCACATCGACCTTACTTGAATACTAAGTGCACAAGGAGTGAAATATGCTTCAACTAAAACTCACTTCTTAAACATGGCATACAATCTTTTCTCACAAGACTCAAGAGTACTCACAAGAACATCTATAAGTGACCATCGTATTCCTCACGACTCTTAGAGTACACCAAAATACCACCACAAACTAGTCGAGGTACTCCTGAAACACCCGGTTCATCAAGTCCATAAAGCCCGCTGGGGCATTAGCTAACCTAAATGACATGACTAAAAACTCATAGTGGCCATAACGAGTGGTAGATGTCATCTTCTGAACATTCTCACTCCTGATCTTCAGCTAATGTTCTCCCTTGTTTTACTTCTCTCACAAGACTTGCTACCTTCCATTTGCTTCTTTGTTGTGACATCATCGTATCATTCTATATTATTCCCATAAAATATCTTCGGTGATTGAGCCTGAAGCCACACTTTGTACTGCTTGGTTTTCTCCTCACCATGTAGTGCAGTGATTCACAATTAGTAGTCGGGCATGTATCGAGAGAGTATAAGACAAGGAGGAAAGAATGAAGAGATTCAAAATTGAGAAGTATCAGGAGAGTAGAATCGTCGGGCAGATCAGTTAGTCCGACTAGCCACAACACTAAATGCCGACGTGGACAAAGCTGAAAAGGTGTACCTATTGAGTACCTCGACAAGCCCGCAATAGCTTAATTGGAAAATATAATTGTTTTTGGATTAAATGGTTGAGATTTTGCCATATTAACATTTGTAACTTTTAAAATACAAAAAATATGATAAATAGTAAGGTAATAATTGTTGAGTTGTTAGAAGTGATAAATGTTGATATGGTAAAATTCTAACTATTTGATTTGAAAATAATGATGGTATTTTAGAAAATCTACATGATAGATTACCTAAATAATTCTAAAAGATCCCAATTCACCTAAATTATTTCTTGTTCACACAATACTGTATGTCCTAGCTAGTAAAACTTGGCATATATGTATGATAGTAAGTTGAATGTATGGAACAAATGATGAAAATAATTTTTGAATGAAATTGAATATGTTTCAGTTTAGAGTCCTAGTTGATATTGGTACAATATATTCTGTTGCCTGATAAAGTAGTAGTAGCACCACGTGGATATTGTAAATAATATGATTATCCAAATATGGCGTTACGGAGGGTGTAGAGTTTCACCGACTGCCCTTTGCGATGGTGGACAGAATAAAGATCCCCCCCTATAGAGAGTGAGAGGGATGTAGTCCCATACCTCACCATCACCCTCTGCGGAGGTAGACACCAAAGATAGGGAGGGGAGATCCACCTCTAGAAAGGTAGCTTCCACCTTTTTTTTTTCTTAAAAAAAAAAAAAAAAAATTACAAGTAACAAGACTAGTCTCCACATCTGGAAAAGTGAGCACGTCTTTTTAGAACATTCTCATACGAAGATGAGAGATATTTTTTGAAAAACATTTGTGTTTTATTTTTTATTTTTTAAAAGGGGTTAATGGTGAAAGTCACGTTTGAAAACTCATTTGGATTACGATAGAAATTTCCGACAAACTGGTTTGTAAAAAATTTCTTACAACCCACATATAAGATTGATATGTGTCCCTTGACATATGAGAAACACATGTTATTTAAATAGCATGTGCTTCTTACACACTTTTTTAATACCATTAATAAAAAAATATGTGCTTCTCACATGTTTAAATGACACATGTCCTTCTTCTCTCTAGCGCTCTATTCTCAGACCTAGAGTTGAAGCCTTTTCATCTGGCCCCCACTGGGTCTAGAGTTCGTGTCTTCTTTCCAGTAAAGAGTGTCAGGAGTTTTTGACTGCTGTTTCTTCTCTTTCTTTCTTTTCAGGTGAATTCTTTGTGAGTTATGGAGGACTTATCATCTATGTGGGGGAATTTTACCTTATCAGAACGGGAAGATACATAAGTAAAGATTGGGGATGATCGTATTGAGCCCATCTCTGGTAGGGGCCAGTCCTGCCTTGTGGGAAAACTCTTAGCTGACAGAGTGTCCCGAGAGATTACATTAGGGTCCACATGATGCGGGCATGGAAGACTCTCGGGGGGATTGCGTTTAAGATGTTGGGAGATAACTTATTTTTGATGGAGTTTGAAAACTCTTGGGAAAAAATAGATATCCTTGAAAGGCGACCATGGCTCTTTGATGGAAATCTTTTTGCTGTGATGCCTTTTGATGGTTTCACTCCTCCTTCTCAATTAGTTTTTGAAAAAGCAGCTTTTTGGGTAAGGATGTATAACCTTCCCTTGGCATGCATGGGTCTGGATATTGGGGAACAGATTGGGGCAACTGTGGGAGAAGTTGTAGAAGTTGATTAGAACGATGGGGAGGCTGAATGGGGGGAGTATCTACGCGTTTGAATTATCATTGATCTTACAAAACCATTAGACAGGGGTCGGAAAATCAATATTAGGAACAAGTCTACTTGGGTGAAGTTTAAATATGAGAAGCTACCTAATTTCTGTTATAACTGTGGTGTGGTGCGCCATAGTAGGTGGGGCTGTGCTGCAAAAAGCTTGAAGGGTGAGGGAAGCTTATCTGGAGACACCCGTTTTGGCCCTTGGCTCAGAGTTCCTCCCGTTTTTCGCAGATGGAAGGGAGGCTTTGCTTCTTGGGGAAAGGAGAGTTCAAATCTCAGTTCCAAGGCCAAGTTTTCGGATTCAGACGGTGGGCTCATGGCGGCGGAGATGTCCTCTGGCGGTAACGGAGATTCGCAGAATTCAAACCCTTCTCCAGGACAGCATGATCGGCGGGAGACATTGGAGAAACGCCCGGGATCTTCGGGTTCGAGCGTTATGAAGCTTGATCTCCGGGAGATTAATTCCCATTAGAGTTTAATTGACCCAGTAATGGATGGAGCGTTACAGAATAGGAAAGAATTCATGGTGGATTCTGAGGGAGTTGATAAGGAAAAAACGGAGTATAAGGGATGCGGAAGAGAAGAAATTGAGGCTTTAAATGGTCATCTAATGAGGGGAACGGTTATGGAAAATAACCTACCCTCTGACGATATTTCATTTAAAATTCAAGAGAAGGGTCAAGAATTATTAAAAGACCATGGGGGTGGGCCTCCTTCTAGTATGTGGGAAATTGGGATTCAGAATTGGGCCGGATGAAGTGGCAGGCTATAGGTGATGGGCTGCATGAAGTCCAGGTTGAATGGGACCCGAAGGCATCTTCGTATTTTCCTTCCGTTGTCCCTAAAAACTTAAAACAGGATGCCACGCGTAAGCCTTTTAATTCATTATCCAGAACAGGAAAAGTGGAAGGTTTAGGATCTGTTTTCAAGGGCCAGAAAGGAAGTATTCGGAAATCTCTTGGGGGCTTTCCTCATGGGTCAAGCAGAAACAGGCAGCAGAAATGGAAGCAGCGGAATGGAAAGGTGCTGAAGGAGGGTTATCCAGTGGGGACGTCTGATGTGGTGGGAGAAGTTCAGGATGGAAAGCGGAAGTTTGTTGTGGCTAATGAATGTGGAAATTCAAACAAACAAAGAAGTTATGAAAGGTGTAGCAATCTAGGCAGGAGCACTTCGGCGGAGGATGTGGAACAGCCCCGCTGTGAGCAATGATCGTCTACAGCTGGAACTGCCGGGGGCTTGGCAACCCCCAGACAGTTCAATCCTTTTGCCGGATGGTGAAGGACAAGAGGCCCTCTTTGGTTTTTCTAATGAAAACCAAAGTGACTAGTAAGAAGGTACGTTGTCTCCCTTTGAAGCTTAGAATGGAAAACATGTTCGTTGTGGATTGCCGTGGAAAGAGTGGAGGCTTAATTCTCCTATGGAAATCCTCGGCTCTGGTTGAAATTCAGAATTTCAGCTGTGGTCATATCAATGCTGTTGTTAAAGAGCCAAATGGTGGTATTGCATGGAAGCTGTCTTGTTTTTATGGACATCCAGAAGTCCAAATGAGGCCGCAGTCATGGAGTTTGCTTAGGCACTTGGCTACTCTAACCCCGAAACCGTGGCTTTGTTTAGGCGATTTCAATGAGATCGTCTCCTCATCTGAAAAGTCTAGTCACACAGTTCGCCCTCGGGGGCAAATGGCCTCTTTTCAAAAGGTGCTGGATGATTGTTGTTTGCTAGATTTGGGTTTCACAGGCCCAAAATATACTTGGTGTAATGGGAGGCTGGGTAATGGAATTACAAGGGAAAGGCTAGACAGAGCAGTGGCTAACAAAGAATGGAGTGGGTCTTTTGATGTCGTCTCTGTGGAAGTTTTGCCCCGAACTAAGTCTGACCATAATCCCCTCCTAGTGTTTTTTTCTAAAAATAATGAAATGTCTTGGAGAGAAAGGAGGCAATTTAGATATGAGGCAAGCTGGGAGAAACACCAGGAATATTCCCAACTGGTAAAGCAAGTCTGGAGGACCCGAAATAATTGTGAACTGGCTTGGAGAAAAGTTCAAAATAATCTGGAGTATTGTCAACGTGCTTTCCAGAAATGGGTGAGAAAGGAAGGGGGAAAAGTGGAGGATCAAATTGTGAAAAAGGAGAGGGAACTTCAACTCCTTCAAATGCAGGAAGATAATTTTGATATTGACAAGGAGAACCAGATTAAAGATGAGCTGCAAAATCTCCTTCAACAGGAAGATTTAAAATGGAGACAAAGAGCTAAGGAAAACTGGCTACAATCGAGTGATAAGAACACAAAATATTTTCATGCCAGTGCAAGTCAAAAGCACAGGAGAAATGTGGTGTAGAGGATTATGGATCAACATGGGAGACACTGCTCCACTCAGGGGTCAGTTGAAGAGGCTTTTGTGGATTATTTTCAATCTCTATTTACGGCTGGAAGAAACATGGATGTGGAGGCTAGCACCAGATTTGTTGAGTGCAAAGTGACGGGAGCTATGAACAGCAAGCTTTTAGCAGATTTTACAGTTGATGATATTTCTACTGCCCTAAACCAGATGGCTGCCCTAAAAGCCCCGGGTCCTGATGGCTTCTCAGCTGGTTTCTTTCAATAGAATTGGGCAACAATTCATGGGGAGGTTTGCAATGCTATTCTTTATTTCTTTCAAACTGGTGTCTTAGATCCCAAGATTAATGCCACAAATATTGTTTTGATTCCTAAAGTCGATTCTCCTTGTAGTGTCACTGACTTTAGACCAATTAGTTTATGTAATGTTATTTATAAACTAATTTCTAAAGTTTTGGCCAATAGATTAAAAGAGATTTTACCAGAAATTATTTCCCTTTCCCAGAGTGCTTTTATTCCTGGGCGGTTAATCACTGACAATATTATTGTAGCATTTGAGATTATGCATTCGATGCAGACCCATATGTGGAGTAAGGTCAGATTTATTGGGATGAAGCTGGATATGAGCAAGGCTTATGACCGGGTGGAATGGCCTTTTTTGGAAGCTGTGATGTCTAAGCTTGGCTTTGATGATCGGTGGATTCATCTAGTTATGACTTGTGTTCGGTCGGTCTCCTATTCTGTGGTGGTTAATGGCCAATCGGTGGGCAATATAGTTCCTTCGAGGGGAATTTGACAGGGAGATCCAATTTCACCCTATCTTTTTCTCCTTTGTACTGAAGCTTTGAGTTCTTTGTTAAGCCAAGCAGTGGAAGTGAGTGTCATTACAGGGGTCCCTTCTTCGCCTAGAAGTCCCCATATTAGCCATTTGTTATTTGCTGATGATAGCTTGCTCTTCTGCAAAGCTAATTCGGTTGAATGGAGACGCATAATGAGGATTCTAGAAATCTATGAAAATGGGTCCGGGCAGAAACTAAATCTCCAAAAGACTGCGATTCTCTTTAGCCGGAATACTTGTGAATCCAAAAGACAGGAGATCCTTAGTTCCTCGGGCTTTTCTGAGGTTGAACGGATCGATAAATATCTGGGCCTGCCCTATTTTATTGGGAAGTCTAAGATTCAGTCTTTCAATAGTATTAAAGACCGGGTGCAGCAACGACTCAATAATTGGAAGATCAAGTTCCTTTCTCAGGCGGGAAAAGAAATCCTTCTAAAAGCGGTGGTGCAGGCAATCCCTACATACAGTATGAGTGTTTTTCTTATTCCTATCTCTCTTTGCAGGGATCTTGAGGGGATGATGCAGAGGTTTTGGTGGGGGCATATGGCAAATGACGATAGGGTGCATTGGATGAGTTAGGAGAGGATGGGAAGAGCAAAAACTATGGGGGGTCTTGGATTCAGGGACTTGATTATGTTTAACAAGGCACTTCTTGCTAAATAAGGTTGACGCATTTTGAAGTTTCCACGTTCCCTTGTTAGTCAGGTGCTACGGGGCAAATATTTCCCTCATGATTCTTTTTTATCGGCTGAATTAGGAAATAGACCCTCCTATGTGTGGAAAAGTTTGTTATCTTCAAGGGAATTGCTCAAAGATGGTTTGGTGTGGAGAATTGGTGATGGGAGTAATGTGAAAATTTGGAAGGATAGGTGGTTACCAACACCGATTACTCATGCTGTTCAGTCTCCTCCCACGGTCATTCCTGAAGATTCTCTTGTAGCAACCCTTATTGATCAAGAGGCTCACACATGGAACTTGGGGCTTATCAATTCCATTTTCTTACTAGATGAGGCAAAGGTAATTGCTTCTATGCCTTTGTGCCCTTCTCTTCCTCCGGATAAACTTGTTTGGCTGGGCACCACAGATAGGGTTTTCTCAGTAAGGAGTGCATACCATATAGGCATGGAAAATATTTTTAGGGGGAGGGGAAGTGCATCCAGTGATTCCTTTGTTAACAGAATTTGGAAGGTTATTTGGAATTTGGAGGTTCCAAATTCTGTTAAAATGTTCATGTGGCGTGCCTGTAATGATCTTCTCCCTACAAAGTGCAACCTTTTAAAGAGAAAAATGGTGAAAGAGAAAAATGGTGAAAGAGAGTATGTGTCCTTGCTGCTGCAGAGAAGAGGAAACGGTGGTACATGTATTGTGGTCTTGTCCGGCTGCCCAAGATGTGTGGGGAAGTGGATCTACGATTTTTCAAAAATGTGCTTTTAATGGAGACAAGATTATGCAATTTATGGAATTTTGCTTGGACCGGCTGAAGTTGGAAGATCTAAACTTAATGGCGGTTATTGCAAGGCGAATCTGGCTAAGGCGAAATAAGTTCAGTTTTTAGTCATCGTTCTCCCATCCACGAATTATATACTCAGAGGCAGTGGCTCACCTTGAGGAGTATCAAAGATGCAATAAAAAGGGGGGTGATCTCGCTTCTTTGGAAACTTTGCAGACCATTCCTAGTCCCCAAATAGGTTGGTGCCCCCCTCCTAATGGTCTTATTAAAGTCAATTGGAATGCTTCTATTAACATTCCAAAGGAGTGGATTGGCATTGGTGTTGTGGCAAGAGATCATTCTGGAAACGTCCTTGGAGCAAAGTCCCTCACTAAAAAGGTTGTAGCTGCACTAAAGTTAGCAGAGGCTATGACAGCTTACGAGGCAGTGATATTTTGTAAAGATGTGGGATTTTATGAGATTATTTGGGAAGGGGATGCAAAACAAGTTGTAGATGACGTGAACTCAAGATTCCCAAAACATGACGTTTCTGGTCTTTTTGTGGAAGGTATAAACATGGAAATGCAAGGACTAAGAGAAGTTTCTATCTCTCATGTCAGTAGAGAGGCTAACAATGTTGTTCACCTATTAGCAAAAGAGGCCTCTACTAAAGAGATGGACGGTGTTTGGCTTGAAGAATGTCCCACTTTTATTTTGAATGATGTACTTAGGGAGACTTTGTCTCCCTAGATCCCCATTTTTTTGGGATCAATTTGTTTACTTTAATGAAGATTGGCTACTTTGTTCAAAAAAAAAAAAAAAAAAAAATGACACATGTCATTTTTATATATGGTTTGTTGAAAATCTGATTTGTAAGAAATTTGTATCTTTTGAATTATGCTTGATTGGCCATTTAAATGATGTTTTTGCTAAAAAAAAAAAAAATAAAAAAAAAATCCACTTTTCAGATATGATCCCAAATAAAACAATTTTCAGTATTGGTTTTTGAAAACACTTTTCTAAACAAAAAGCGCAAATTAAAAAAAAAAATAAAATCTTTCCACTTCCATAGAAGAATGTTTTCAAAACAAATGCTCAATTTTTTATTTTTATTTATTTATTTTTTTTGATATATATAGATAAATACTCAATTTTTTTAAAACAAAAGAAAAATGCTTTTGAAAACACAATTATTATTATTATAAAATTGATTAGAGTAATAAAAAAAATTAAAAAAAAAAAGAGAGAGAAAAAGAAAAGGGTTGTAGTTGTTGCATGCCCAATGGTTAGGCATGATCCATCTGCGACCATGGCTGGGTTGCCAAGCCGTTGTGGCTGGGTTGCACATCCGTTGCGATTGGGTTATACCTAGCCACTGCAATGGCTAGATTCTCTAGTTTTGGCCATGGCGACGTAAGAGTGTACAAGCGGTTACGATTAACTGTTATTGGCTAAATTCGCTAACATCCTAAGGCGGTTATTTAATTTTAATAATCGCAATCGCAACTGCCTCCGTCTAAGCAATTAGTGGTTATTATGTTTATAACCGGCGGTTTGAAAACTGCTTTTTAATTTGGACTTTGAGCCAATTTTTAGGTAGGTTTTAATTTTTTCAAAAAAATAAAAAATAAAAATTGGACCTTTGGTACAAAATTAACAAATCTAAATATAAATTCAAACAACCAAATACAAACAAATTTTTAATATATTTAATTTTTTCAATATATATATATATATATAAAGGTTGGCGGTTAGTGGTTACTAACTGCCTTCACCTACTCCTAAAACCGCTAACCGCCTAAGCGGTTTACAGTTATAAGCAGTTAGTAACTGTGGAGCAGTTATAACCACTCCGTTTATACAGTCTAGTGCGACCTAGCCACCACCATTGGTAGGTATGACTTAGTCGTTGTGATCGTCAAGTGTAAAATGAAGCTATTACTCGAAACTAAATTTAATGTCATTTATCAAATTCAAACTTAGTAAACTTAACTTAGAAATGTTTGGTTTTATTGTCTTGTTTATCTCTTGTTGATATCTGTACAAGAAATACATAAATTCATCATTAAATCTATGAGACCACATGTGAATTTCACAGATTCAACGGTGAATTTGTAAAAAAGATAGACAAGAGAATGACCCTAAACACATTTCTAAATTTAATTTCATCCATAAGAGAAATGCTTATTTGATTCTGGCGTTTAATTAAAAAAAAAAAAAAAAAACTATAGTGGATGAAACATGCCAACTCAACAAAAATGTACGCAAAATGAGTGCCAAAATTTAATTTTTTATTTTTTATTTATTTTTATACATAATGATTAAAAGTAACACCTTTAACACATAAGTCGAGTAACTATTAAAACTTACCCATAATAGTATGACACACTCAAGCACACCATTGCACTTTATGATAATGCATTTCAAAAGAGTGAATATAGATAAGTTATTATAGTTGATAACAACAAAGATATACTCAGTAAATGACTTAGGAAAATGATACATATATATTTTCTACATATTTTTTATGACAGAAATTTCTTACAAATTATTTTGTAGGAAATTTTATACAATTTATATATAAGATTGACATGTGCCTATTAGCATGTGAGAAACACATGTTGTTTTAATAGTATGTATTTCTTACATACTTTTTAATAGTATTAATAAAAAAATATGTGTTTCTCACATGTTTAAAGGACACATGTCACTCTTATATGTGGGTTGTAGGAAATTTCCTACAAACCGATTTGTAGGAAATTTCTGTCCTATTTTTTATATATCTGGATGCAATCAAGTTTTAAATCTATTATTGAATTTGTGTGACTTAATGTGAGTTCATCAATTCAATAATAGATTTAAAAATGAGATGCATAAAAAATATATTTATATAATTTCTTAGTGGCTTAACAACTATAAAAGAATCATATAATTTAAAAATTCAAAATCAAATCTCAAAATAAGCACTAATTTGTATTAAAAAATACATATATTCCAATATTAAGGTTAATATATTTGGAAATAAAATCCCTTAAATATTAAACCAAATTAAGTCAGTGTTTATTGCCACAATTATATATTTATTAAAATATTACTAAATAAGATCAAATTACGCCTAACACCATAAATCCACCAAAACTAGCAATCAAGAATTATATCGGAAATTTCCGAATTAATAATAAAAAAGAAGTATACTGATTTTATTTCGTCTTTTTTCTTTCTTTTTTCCCCCCCCTCAAATCCCAAGTTAAATTTTAAGAAATTGTCAAAAGGTATTATTATTCTTGGGATTCGAGAAAACAACAGTCCCTGTATAAATACGTGCTGACCGACCAATTGTTTTCTCACCATTGAATCAACAAAAAAAAAAGATTTTTCTCTTCTGGCGCCTTTTTACACTGGGACGTTAGACGTACTTCTTCAAACTCTTTCTTCGTCTTTCTCAGAGCTAAACACGTCACTCTCTCTCTCTCTCTCTCTCTCTCTCTCTGTTAACTTGTTTCTCTTTTTCTTTAAGAATTCTCTTGGTTTTCTTGGTCCATGGAGGACATGACCGACGCGGTGGTGCCTGAGGGAATTGTGGCAGGAGGGCCGGGCTTGGGCGCAGAGAGCGCTGGCCCCGTCGCGGTGGTGGGCTCAGAAGAAGGGTCTTCGGGCCCAATGGGGTTGGAAGGACGGCCTAGGAAGGATGAGGTCGATGGGGACAGAGGGCCGGGCTTGGGCGCAGAGAGCGCTGGGCCCGTCGTGGTGGTGGGCTCAGGAGAAGGGTCTTCGGACCCAATGGGGTTGGAAGGACGGCCTAGGAAGGACGAGGTCGATGGGGACAGAGGGCCGGGCCTGGGCGCAGAGAGCGCTGGGCCCGTCGTGGTAGTGGGCTCGGGAGAAGAGTCTTCGGGCCCAATGGGGTTGGAAGGCGCGGTGAAGAAGAGGAAGGGACGGCCTAGGAAGTTCGAGTTCGATGGGGACAGAGTGGGCCTTTCGTCTTCAATGCCTGAGAGCCTGCCCAAGCGGGGCCCAGGAAGGCCTCGAGGTTCTGGTAGACGGCAGTTCTTGGCTTCTATGGGTGAGTTTCTTGCGCTTCGAGCAATTTTTTTATTTATTTATTTTAACAACAAGTCTTGATATCTAATTTTGCGTTATATTCAATATTTTGTTGCATGGTATTTATCCGTTTTGAGTCTCTTTCTTGAGTTTCTTGACTCTCCTATTTGGGTTATTTTGAGTTTTTTGTATGGTGGGTATGGAAGTTTGATGTTATGGACTTAAGTTTCTAGTTAACGAATAATGTTATATACCACATTTTGAAATAAAACCGAGTGACCCACATAATAAACTGATCCAATACAAAGAAATAACAAACCAAGTGCGGAAGATATCACTGATCAATCATCCATAATCTTTTAAGTTAGAAGTTTGATGATGGACGATTGATTGAGCTACAAGGATGATAATTCAAAGGAAGAAAGAGTGAGACCAGAATTTTGAATTTACTTTCGTAGCTTGGATCAGGTGGCTACATAACCTGGTGCATTATTATGGAAAAAAAAGGCTCAATCTTTTCCATTTAGTCTTTGCCTTTATAGGTCTTTGATGAGGCTGTCTTCTCTCATTATATTTTTAATGAATGGTCGACATGACAACACTCCAACAAATTGCACTAGTGACCCGAATTTTGCAAGATTTTTCCTCGTTCTTGTGTAACAGGGGGTGAAAGTTCAGTTATAACCCAGACCTGCCTTTTCTTGGACCAGTGATTACCCTCCATTTTAGTCAACGTGAACTTTATTAGTTTAATGTCTTCTATGGTTTTTCATTGCTTCACTTAGTAATTGTTGAATCAAGTGAATGGAACAAATTTTGGTTCGTTTGATTTAAGTCTCAAATATTTTATTGATTTTGTTAACTAATATATTGCTTTTCAAGATCTTTTTTGCCTTGTAATTTATTTTTCAATTTCAATAGCATTTGTATGGAATAATGAAAATTTTTTAAACCACTAGCATATGATGGCAATAAGCAATTTAATGCCATTATAATATTTGATATCCATTAAAGGCATTGGAACTCAAAAATCTCCTAAAGAAGGACGTACGGACTGATCATGGCACTGCACTGTATGTGGGAAATCTGGGTTCAAAATTTGGACACAATTGAGTTTCATGAAGTTTTCCACCAAAAAGTATAAATAAAAAGGAAAAAGAGGAAAGCTCACATCTCCAAAGTTTGTGCCTTGCAATTTAAATATACCTTTGGCTTGTAATTATTCCAAAAAAAAAACGAAACTAGACATGCCTTAACTGATGCCACTGTGAGCCTGTGACCAAGATTTAGATGTCTCTTTCTTTAGGGATCACCACTGCTGAATCGGCTGTTGAAATCACATGAACTGCCTGAACCATTGACTGATCCTTTGTTGTCCTGTTAATCGAAAAGGAGAGAAAAAGGTAGCAGTAATTCTGGCTACAACTTCGATTCAAAATATGAAAATTTCAATAAACTGAGTTCCTGGGAACCTTACTAGTGGCTAGAAAAAGATCTGTTGATTGATATTTTGGTGAGCAACAGTGCTTTTGTGTCTAGTTCAAATACAATAATGAAGTAGTTGTTCAATCATGAATAACTGGAGCAATGTTTTATCTTTCCACAAGAAGAGTTCCCTAGTGACGGTTGCCTTTTTACAATTGCCATCACTTTACAACCATAGGATATTGCTTTGAATACATGGGAGTCACTGCATTATTAGAGATATCCTAATGTAAACAATATGATAGAGTTATTCACTGGTTAGCTCAGGAATTCAGAGTCATGCTTTTCATGCAGTGAAGCCTATCTTGGCCTTTATGGCTTTATTTCAAAACTAACATAAAATCTAAGGTCACGTTTGGTAGAGAGGGATAGGTCCAGGAATGGAATTACCATTCACATAGGGACAGAATTAGAATTTTAGGTTTGGGGGGACAAAACTGAAAAAGGAGGGTGGGGGGGTAAAATTTTTATGGGGACCAATTGGAGCTTGTGGGGGAAGTCGTGGTTCTGCCCTTGATTCCACAAGAATGACTCTTATTCATTTTGAGGAATAGCCTTTCCTCGCAAAAAGGATTTTTGGGAGGAATGGCTATTCATGGGGAATAGAATATCCCTAATTTATTAATATTTTTTCCCCATCCAAAAAACCTTCTATCACCACCCCCAGTGCCAACCTCTTATTGGTTATTCTTCATTTTGAGGAAGAGCCATTCCTTGCAAAAATGATTTTTGGGAGGAATGGCTATTCATGGAGAATAGAATTAGCCCTAATTGTTTTTTCCCCTAAACAAACCTTATGTACCAACCCCGATGCAAGTAAGAGGTGGAGCAACCACCCTTGGTGAGCATCGGAGGTGGCCATGACCACCTCCCATGGCGCATTGGGGGTGGCCGCGACCACTCCCCATGATACTGGCGTTGGTCGCACCACCCCCAAAGCTTTTGTTGGGGTAGCCGACCACCAATTTGAACTTTCTTCTTCTTCTTCTTCTTCTTCTTTTTTTTTTTTTTTTTTTTTTTTTTTTTGGCGTAAAAAATAAATAAATACTTTTGTTGGGAATTTTTTTTTTAAAGCTAGGGTATTTTAGGAAATTTAAGCGAAATATGATTCAATTCCAGTTAAAAAATTTGGTCATTCCTATGTTGTCACCAAATAAAAGAATAGGAATGGTTATTCCATTCCAACTTCTTATTCTTAGTAACTTGTTCCTATTCTTAAGGAATCATCATTTCAGTGTACCAAACTTAGTCTAAAGGTTTTTCAGTTTACTAGATCAATGAAACTCAAGTAATCACTTATTAAATCCTTTTAAGACTCTTAATCCTGGGGAACTTTTCCAAGTTGATCAAGGAGATGATACTAATGAAAATTCCCCTCACCATAAGGAGATGGAGTTAGTGTTTAATTAAAGTTTTGAGTTCCATGCCCCCTTGATTCACTGCCTCCTTCAATCAAATTGTCTCAATCCACTGATCTGCTGTGGTCTTCTCAACAAGGTTTCCTTCCGTCAAATTAACTTTTTGCTTTCATTTTTTTTATTCATTGAGTTTTAGGCATCAGCTCTTCAAACCTTGGGGTTAGGTGGGGTTAGCCCTGGTGAGGCACATTCTCAAAACTTGGTATTAGCAGAAGAAATAGAAAAACTTCATTCTGATCTTGAATTGAAAATTAGCTTTGAAAGTCGAGTCAAGTTTCTCATGTGCCATCTCTCCTTCAATTGATGAGATTGAGGTTGCCGAGGTTGTATTCAAAGAAAAACTTCAGCTTAATTTCTCGGATCTGCTAGACCCTCATCACATGCTTTAAATGTTGTCTCCAAATTGACATCCTCAGCTGATTCTCCATCCAGTCAACTTGCTTCTCTTCGTAAGGTCTAAATTTTTGCAGACCCTCTTTAGCTTTTGAAGCATCTAAGCAGCAACTCAAAGAGGCCAAAGTGCCTTTGTTTGAAAGAAATCTGTTCTAATTGAGTTTCTGAGACAGAATAAGGCTGAATATGATTGATCCAAAGCAGGAATTGTGAAAAATGATTCTGAGATTGCTCATCTCCAGCAAGAGGTGAAAAAAAAATTGGTTAAATTACTCTGCTCAAAGGGATTGCTAGTCTTGAAGAGAAATAGCACGTTTGGAGGAAACAATTAAATAGAAATCTTGCAGGAAAACTAATGTCATGACTTTTCCAGTGACGCATGCATATTCCAGTTAAAGAGCAAAGGAAAATTTGAATCTCAACTGAATGAGACTTCATGAGAGCAAAAAAAAAAAAAAAGTGGTGGAACAGTGGTTGCTGAGACTGAATCAAGAGTGGATAAATCTTAAGAAACTTTTTGATTTCTAAAGTGAGTTTCTCAGAAAGAATATGGTTGATCCAGATCAGAAATTGAGATAAATGATTCTGGTGGGAAACTAATATCATAGCTTTTCAAGGGAAGTATGCAATTCCGGTTAATAGAGAGAAGGAAAATGTGCAGCTTATCTGGATGAAACACCCTCATGAGAGTGAAAAAAGAAAGTGATGGAACAACAATCGGCAAGACTGGACCAAGAGTAGATAAAGCTTATGAGCATTTTTCTTAAACAATAACTAAAGGCTTATAACATAAGGTGTTGCAAAATGGCTTTTAGCTTTCTCATTAGTGTTCAATTTTAGAGGCTAGACTCGTAGGATCTGGGACATTATGACTCAATTGAAATTTTTTATGCTTTTGTATCATTGTTTTGTTTATGATGAGCAGGCAATAAATGATTGTCCAATCTAGAAAAGAAGCATATTGATTTTCAGATGGATCTTGGCAATCATCTGACTCTGGGCAAAGTTTGTCCCTTGAATCTTTATCAATTATTGCAGTAATGGCTACTTCTTTTGCCATTTCTACTAGTGGGTCACAGTTTTGGCGTGAATTGTAGATGTACACAAATTTAGAGATCAAGTGAGTGCTTGTCAGAGTCTTGTTGATTTTAGACAAACATTCTATCTGACCATATCTTGCATCTATCTGATCAGAAAACTTTAATCTAATAACACATTGATTATTTAATCGCCCATAAATTCTTAGAAACTGGTTCAGCAGAATTGGGTTTATCCCAGTAAACTATCTTTTAGATAGTTTAAAACAGAACCTACTTAAACCACTTAACAGTTTACGAGTTTAACAAAACAAAGTAAAATTTTTATTTCACAGTAACCAGTTATTTTGCATCTAAAAATAACTTGTAGACAGAGATGAGTTTGATTTTATCTTGATGTTTACTTATCAATTTAGGTATAATTGCTTTGGTAATATACATTTTTATCAAATAGGTTTATTTGTTTATTTCATATGGATTTTTATGCAGGTGACTTTGCTGCAGAAACAGCAGGAGGAGATTTCACCCCTCATCTATTCACTGTACACACTGGCGAGGTAATATTAGATGGATTTGAGAGAATTTACTTGGTCATTTCCTATTATAGTTTCTTACTTGGCATATTGTCTATTCTATTAATGGTACATTAAGACGTTATGTGTTGTAATTTGCAGGATATCGTTAGTAAGATATCGTCATTTTTTCAGGGTCCTCGGCTAGTTTGTATTCTTGCTGCTACTGGTGTGCTCTCCAGTGTTATAATTCACCGTCCTGCTTACGGAGGTCCTACGAAATATGATGTACTTTCGAATCTTCTTTTATCATTCCTTTTTCCTCATTTTTTTCTTTTTCCTGGACTTGTTGGATGGCTAGTTATTTTGGAATTCATGCATTTCATAAAGATGTCTTACCTTTTTTCGTTTTACTAGTTTTATAGACAATATCCTATATCGTAGTCTATTTCTCATGTCGGTAATTTGTTGGTGATGTTGGATAGAAATGGTAAAGTCTGCCCTCACTCTACCCCTTCTTTCTTAAAGAAGGAAAGAAAAGGAAAAAGAAAAAGAACAAGATAATGTTTTGTCTATAAGACCCTGAAATTAACTTTTGCAGAATTTTATAAGCTTTTAAATAGCAGTTAAGGAGTTTGTACACGTGTACGTTTATAAATATGCACACAACCAGCACACATGCAGATACATACATCTCTCCCTCTCTCTCTCTCTCTCTCTCTCTCTCTCTATATATATATATATATACACCCACACACACACACACATTTTGTATGTAGTTATTTCTCTCTCCCTTTCTTTTGGAAGAGTACTTCCGAGATGATACCACCTGCATCTTTGGGTAAACCAGTCTCTGTGGGACATGTTCCTGATAAAAGCCATGATTGGTAAAGTGGGATACCATCAGGACAAAAAGATTGTTAAATAGAATTTGTTACGAACAATATTTTGAATACAGTTAGCACAATTCATTCAACCCCCCGCCCAAGGAAAAAAAGAAAAGGAACAAGTATACAGTCGACAACATGATTACTGCATTCTGCTATCTGATATTTCAGGTTAGACATTTTACCAACATGCTGTGAGAGAACTGTGATATTGGTATGTCTTTGTCAAGTCTTTTGTACATGTTGTCTGAGTTTATTGTTTGTCAGTTGCCGTCTACATTTGTCAAGAACATGGTTACTATAAATTATCAAGACTCCCTAGTCCAATGAAGTTTCAACTTATGGGTTTATCACATTAGTGCTGCTGTTACCTTCAATCATTTTAGTTGTAATAATATTGTGTCACTGTTACCATCTGGATGAAAAGGTCCTTTGTGTTGGTGAAAATGCTCCAACAGGTACGGCTTTGAAGGATGCATGTTATGATTGAAAAACTAAAAATCTGGAAAAGGGAATTGATATTTCATATGTTTAACAACTATCATTTTTGAATATTTGAATCCTTTAGGTCCCACTTTGGTGCCATGCGGAAAATGAATTTGCAGGTTCCAATTCATATATAAGACATTAGAAATTTAAAGGTTTTTGTTTGTTCTTTCTTGCAGGGTCCCTTTGAGATTTTGAGCTTGTCTGGATCATATACATTTTCTGAAACGGGCGGTGTACATGGGAGAAATGGCAGTTTAAGTATCTTAATGTCTAGACCTAATGGCCAGGTTTGTGGTGGTGGTGTCGCAAGTGCACTGATTGCGGGCGGACCCATTGAAGTAATGCCTTGCTTTTCTAATATTTTTAAGATTGGAATTACTGAATATTAATGTTTCCACTTTTAATTACGTATACTGATCTTAATGGTTCACTATTAGTCATTCCTTCAAGTGATTCTTTTAAGTGACCAAAAGGCTACAAAAGTGGATCAGTTAGGTTCACTTTATTAGAGTCAAATGAAAGATCAAAATCCCTTATTGAGTTACCACCAAAATAGATTCCAACAATTTATTTCATTTTTACAGTTGGAACTAAAAGTTTTTACCAAGATAAAAATGGTGCTTGTGGTAATTTCAAGCCCTTATAGTGCCAAGAGGATCTTGCTTCTGTTCTTAAGACTAAAAGAAGTAGAGAGGTTAAGAACTTAGAATGTTCGATTAAATTTAACGTTAGGGGTGTTCGTTCTAGTCGGGGTAAAGGCAAAAGGACTATTGATGTAATGTAGTCTAGAGTGTTTTTGGCGGGTTTAACGATTGGGCTTTAGGTCTTGGTTTCTCGGCCATTTGTGGGTTTTCTCTTTTGTTTTTTTTTGCTTGCTCGTATTTGGTTTCTTTTGTATACTTCTTGTATGCTTAGGGGCACTTTACGCTTTTTTAATATATTTATTTGCTTACCTATCAAAAAAATAATTACTGTCAGACTTATTTTGGGTTCTCTTGATTTATCAGCTCGTTGTTGCTAGTTTTAAGCAATACATCAGTAAGGAACTCAAAAGGAGGCACTCAGCTAAGTCCACCGCGGCTGCCAGTATTCCTAGTGCTTCGGATTTGGTAAGAGCTCCCAGTCATATTTCTAAAATGACTGATGGTGATGATAGTGGCGCTACACCGACATCTACATTCTCGGAACCAGTCCGTGGAGGAGCAGTTGGTTTCTTTGATTTGAATCAAAACATGGACCCACCTCCTCCACGTCCATTGCATCAAATACCAGTCAAAAGACCATTCCCTGACATCAACGCCAGTCTCCCTTAGATACTAAGGTCTCTCTTTCTATCTGTGCGCACGGGGGGCTTGTGCGTGTGCGTGTGGACCAGTGTTAACACGCACACACAAGCATCACATGACGATGACAATTTGTTTGATCTGTTAGGGTCTTAGATTAGTGGTTTACAGAGGCTGACTGGAGAAATTGAAAGCAGCTTACTTACTTTGCATTAGTGGCAGATGAAGATGCACAACTATATTTTCCAATGAGTTACTATATCTGGGATTTACTAATTTTTGTTGTTCATATCAAAGCAGATCCTATTACTTCCTGGCTTAAAGATCTCCAATGGGGGCAATTACCCCACTCAATTTTTTAGAAAATTTTGAAAATTTGGCTATTCGTTTGACGAAATTCCTATGAGAATTAAGATTCCTATGAAAATTTCAATTTTCATTTCTATTTCTATTTTAGGTGGGAACTGTCAATCCTACCATATCTTATCTTCATGAGAATTACAAATATGATGTTTAAATTTGACTTTTTACTAAAAAATAACTTAACAGTTAATTTTAGATGTAAAAATGTTTATATTTCAGCAAAAACTGTTGGGGAAAATTACATTTACACCGAAATTGTAATGTTCCCTTCAAATTTTAAAAGGTTGCACCCCTATCCAGGTCAATTGTTTTATGGAAATTATCATAAACTGAAAAGGGCTCTTCATCTTTGTTGTGAATGAATGTTACTTTTTGTTGGGTGTCCTCTCTCTCTCTAACGTCCCCTAATTATTATGCAATGTATATTAACCTTAGGGCCCTACTATAGGTCTAAGATTCGAATCACCTTGGGTGCAAACAATTCCTTGGTGCCAGCCTACCAGCGAAGTCGGAGTATTATCCGATCCGTGTGGAGGGAGTACTTTGCATGGGTCCGAGGTTTATCCGATGCGGGTGGGTACATGAAGTAGTCTTGCTTTGAAGGGGTTCCTCGTTGTAAAAAAAAAAAATGCAACGGAATTTGCAATAATATTTTTTTGAACTGTCCCTCTACATGACATCACCATAGCACTAAGACATAAATATAATTACATATCTTAAAGTCACATGTTTACAACTTAAATTACACACCAAGTCTTAACCATAATTACAAGTCAAATGCATACACAACCCAATATATATATATACACACCCTCCGACTATACTGGTAGACTAGTTCAAGTTGCAATATTTAGTCAGACAAAAAATTTGCACACCACAAAATGCCCTTACGAAGTGCTTCTACGCTTTACTCTGGCTGCTTGTCCCTAAGTCAGCATCTTCTGTAAAATATTATTTTATAGGTGGAAAGTGAATTCTCGACTCAGTAAGCAAACATCAATTCGTAAGATGCATATGAAATGAGTCGGCATTAAAACATGAAGACAATGTTTTGTTATTTTTTTTTTTTTATAAACATGGTTATCGTTTTACTTAAACACTAAAAGACACTTCGGTGTAAATCACACTTTTGTAATCGCACTTTTCATAAACATAACTTTCATAAACACAACTTTGTAAAATTATCATTTGTCGTAAATGTCCTTTTCATGAAACTATCGTTCGTAAACTTGTCTTTCGCAAAACTATATATATATATATATATCATAAACATACCTTCGTAACCATAAAACATCATATCAAGGGAACATAAATCATAAGAACTCATAACATGAACTATCATCACCCTGTCTCACTCTAACGGAATAATATCCATGTTAGATAAAGTAATGAATTTCTTCTTAATTTTGTATTAGATATTTGAGGCCTATTGCATATTTATATGTTAACTGCTAAATTTTTCACTTCTGATGTCATGCTATTTTATATTTCTCTTGCATGCGCAAGCAATTTATTTGCTGAAGGTATGCCACGGACGTTTATTAACTTTGTTAAGCCTTTTATTTTAGTTACCACTTAGTAAAATCTTCTTTAATATATAATAAGTAATCTAGAGGACATTATATATAAAGCCTGTTGGTGAGTCCATTATTTGTTTTCTGGAGGACATTAATTTCCATGTCTTTTGAAGCTATACCTATGCTGGCTGGATGCTTTTATCTTGCAGATAGTAAACTTTTGTTATTGTGAGGTGGTGTTTTACTTTGTGTTTTGCTTTCTGACATTTAACTTTTTCCATCACAGAACAATCTGGAGGACATTTACAGTCTTCTTAGGTTTTTGAAGGTGGAACCATGGGGAACTTGGGCATGGTAAGTTTTACCTCCATTTTTAGTGTTGAATGAACATATGTGATCTTAGGGTTCCCAAAATTGGTTATACCCGTTTTTAATTTTGTATAATTTCTGTTCCAAGCCTCCATGTGGGATGAATTTTCGGTTTAGAGATTTAGGCACCAGTGCCTGAGGTTCTATATTCAGTTTAAGTGGTTCCATTATGCCTATGATTTTTTTTTTTTTCCTTATTTTTGTTCAAATACTATTTTTATGCAAAGGCAATATTTGGCTATACCAAACTATTATAATGTGCTTTTTTTTTTCTTCATGATTGTGAGATATAAAATAGAAACTAAGCTTTGTAATGAAAAATTTGCAAACATTAAAGGAGGCCTCCGTTGAGTTCTGCTTAACAATTGCACCTTTTGCTGGTTTTATAGTTTATGATACTTCTAGTCATATACAGAAATATGTTCCTGGGTTTTTTTTTTTTTAAAAAAAAATAATTAATTAATTTTTTTTTAATTTTATTTTATTTTATAAGTGCTTGTTCCAGGGATATTATAGTGTGTGTGTATTATATGTTTAAGCAGCTACTCTTTGTAATTTCCTGTTGTCTTTTCTTAGTGAGTTGATGTAGAATAACCATTGTGTGATTTGTTTGATCTTCTGTATTCTAGGTGGAACAAACTCATTCGAAAACCATTTGAGGAGGGTGATGAGAGAGGGTTAAAGTTGGTTCAGTCCATTTTAAAGTGGATCATGTTAAGGAGAACAAAATTTAGCACTGATCGAGAAGGCAGGTGAGTAATATAATTGTATATCCACTTTTTGGATGTGTTGCTCTAAAATTCTTGTTTGTTTGCAGGCCAATTCTCGTTCTTCCTCCAGCTGATATTCAGGTTATCTATTGTGAACTCACAGAAAGTGAAAAAGACTTCTATGAGGCCTTGTTTAAAAGATCCAAGGTATTTTTCATTCGTGGTACTGCTTATAAAGGGTCATTACTGATCGATGTCCCACTTAAGTGGGATCTTGGGGGGGCTGGCTTGACTATGGTTCTATTCTTCAGTATTTTTGCATGGTTGGCTGCTCTCAAGAGTAGAACTTGTGTACTTGGACTTGCACATTTTTGTTTCATTGCTTATATGCTTTGTTAGTGATTTAAGGTTATCTTCGATGATGTGTTTTGAATAAATGTCAATGGCCGAGAGGGGAAAAATCTAAGAGTAATATGTAGATGCTGAAATCTCTTCAGGTGAAATTTGATCAATTTGTTGAGCAAGGGCGGGTTCTTCATAATTATGCTTCCATATTGGAGTTACTTTTACGTCTTCGCCAATGTTGTGATCATCCATTTCTTGTGATGAGGTATGTTAGTTACCTTCCTTCCCTCCCCCTGCTAATGGATCAGTATAATTTAGTGATTAGTTTTAATGATTTTCTTGTACTTTTTTCTTTTTCTATTTAGGCGTTCTTTTGTATACTTTTTGTGTACTAGGGTTGTGCCCCTATGTGCTTTTTGAAATACAGTACAATACTTCTAAAAAAAAAAAAAGAAGCCAAAATATTTAGGTAGAACTCATTTATTACTAGTTTCCTTAAAACTTGTGCATTATGAAGTGGGACTATAATTTAGAGACAGAGGGGCTTGACCAAAAATACAAGAGCTGAGACCAATACATGTAGAAGTATAAGTTCATTCTGATTGTTAACTATTGTACTGTAGATTATAATTGTATATAGGTTTATATACCTTTATTTAAAGAATTTCCCAATAAGTAGGATTTCTTATGTGCGGCTTGATTTTTTCAGTCGAGGTGATACACAAGAATTTTCTGATTTGAATAAGCTAGCTAAACGTTTCCTCAAGGGCAGCCACAAACCCAAGAAGGGGAAGCTAAAGATGAGCCTTCATGAGCTTATATTCAAGAGGTCACGGAAGACCTGCATAAAGGGGAAAAAGGAGAGTGTCCGATATGTCTTGAAGCATTCGAAGATGCAGTATTGACACCTTGTGCTCTCCGCTTAAGCCGGGAATGCTTATTGGCAAGCTGGCGAAATCCTACCTCTGGTTCATGTCCTGTTTGTAGGTAACTTCAAGTTGTTGTCACAATGATTTGATTTTGGATTTCTTTTATTTTATTTTTTCTAGTAATGATGTGGTTTTTCTTCTCTTTGAAGCTTTTGTTATGAAATTACCAGCAATACAATTTCAAAATATTATTCCTTTTACAGGAAAAACATCAGTAGGCAAGATCTTATTACTGCCCCAACTGAGAGTCGCTTCCAGATTGATGTTGAGAAAAATTGGGTGGAGTCATCCAAAGTTGTTGTTCTCTTGCATGAACTTGAAAATCTTCGCATGTCAGGCTCTAAGAGCATTGTCTTCAGCCAGTGGACTGCCTTTCTTGACCTCCTGCAGATTCCTCTTTCCCGGTAGAAATTCCTAACTGCATGGAAGTTGAAGTAACTCATTTGGTTGTGTGAGAGCAGTTGAGCACCATGCTGGTTCACCTATTAGACTCTTAGTATATCTCTGATCGGAAATATGAGTTAGTATACACTCCTTGCAATAGCAGACTAACATGGAGTACTTGCAGGCTTTGAAAGGACTGGGTTTTACCACTAAAAGAATTATCTAGCTATCCATTTGTTAGAATTTAGGAAGCTACAGAGTCTTGGTGTAATGAATTGTCATGTGTGTTTTTTGCATACAATAAGTTGTTAAATTTCCATGCAAGTTGATGGGGTTATGAAGATGTTTTTTTAGGCTACAACCTTACTATTATTTTGTCTTCTATTTTTTTTTTCTTTTCTTTTTTTTAATCTAAAGCAACATGCTTTGTATCTTATCCTTTGTGCTTTCTTCTGTGATGTCCTGGATGAGTGTCTTCGCCTTGCTATTCTTTATCATATGACGTCATTAATTCAAAAAATTATTTTGCTTTTCCACCAGAATCAGTTCTTTGTAATTTGTCACACATCGTCAATATTTTGATAGTTTCCATTTTGTCCAGGAGTAACATTCCCTCTGTTCGTCTGGATGGAACACTAAGTCTGCAGCAGCGGGAAAAAGTATTAAAGCAGTTTTCAGAAGATAGCAACATCCTGGTCTGTGACTAATTTATTCATTAATATAGCTTCTTTTGTTCAGGGGGGTGGAGTTTAGTAGTCTTAACAAATGATCTGGGTTTGATTCTTGTTGCTTAGGTGTTGCTGATGTCTTTGAAGGCCGGTGGAGTTGGAATAAATCTAACGGCAGCTTCCAATGCCTTTGTCTTGGTAATCGTAGAAGATTAAACTTCCTGCTTTTTAATTGTGAAATGGTCTCTCTTGTATGAAATAGCAGAAAGTAGTGACATTAGTATATCTCATTTTATGACCAGTAGCTTGTAGTTTTGGGTTGTGTCAGCAATTTGTTACTGAATTATATAAGATCACCGGGGATTCTGCACCTTCATAATGTACGACTTTGGTGCAAATTTAGCCAGATAATTACTTAGGAGGACCAGCCTTTTTATTCTGAAAAAACTGGCGGTGCTTATGAAATTTTGTAATTAGGCATCTATCATTTTTTGAACCCTTCCTCTGCTTTGACATGTTCATAATTATAGGCAAGGGTAGGAGGACATCGTGCTTCAAATTTTACATGCTTAAAAGCTAGGAGATGGATATGTCGTGACCACTTTGTTTTGGACTCTACAATCCAATTTGTCATTTTTCCCTGCTCTGACTTTGTCTGATCTAACTCTGCCCCTCCATTTAAATGCTCTTGGATGGCAGGGAACTGTTGAGGAAAGAATGGAAGCAGTGCAAGCGCGTAAGCAGCGGATGATTTCTGGTGCTTTGACTGATCAAGAAGTTCGAACTGCACGAATTGAGGAATTGAAGATACTGTTTACTTAGGCCAGTCCAGAAATTAGAGCTCTTCCCTCACTTGTTATCTTTCTATGAGAATTCTCTTTAGCTCTAAGAGCTCTAGAGATCAAGGGGTTTATGACCGCAGCACTGGAACTTGAAGGAAGTTGACTTGAGGCTATTTACAACATATACTTAATTCAGTTCTTGGAGAGGATAATCGGAGGCTGGTTAGAGTTTGTGGCTATGCAATTATCTTGCATGCTCATGTAACACAACTGTGGTTGTTGAAGTGGGGGGGCTAATTTGGGTATTTGCATGTGTACATAATGAGATTTGGCTTCGGTGCTGTAATGTGCTGTGGTTAAAAACTAACGTTCCAGATTTAATTATAAGTTTTTCATAAGAAATAGAGAGAAAGTAAAATTAACTTTAGGCCGGTATGACAGTCATATAACAGTCTACTAAATAACATTACTCTTTAATTATATATTGTCACTAATTCATGGTTGAGGCCAATTTCATCCCCACTATTGGTTCCCTTAGAAAGCCAAATATAACTTAGTCAAAAGTTTACATTGGTTATCGTTTATATCAAGGTTCTTTGATTAAATTAAAAAGGGGGAGGGGAGAATAAACCATCTCAATCTATATAAATGTATGAATAGTCACACTTATGATCACCCACATATTCAACAATGCCTTTCTCAAAATTTACCACCTTTCTCTTTTTGGTAGCCTTTGTTCTCTTCATCCAAAATGTTCTTGTGGTCTCTGACTATGATTGTTTAAGCGCTATAAATTTCACTAGCAATGACTATTATGAAACAAGCCTCAATGATGTGATGGATTACCTTACCTATGAAACTCCTGGATTGAGTTCCAGGGGTCATGGCCTAGGCAGAACATACGGGCGAGCTATATGCGCCGGCGATGCCTTACTCTTAGATTGCACGAGCTGTTTATCCAACGCAACAAACAAAATTCCCACACTTTGGCCATATCGTAAAGCTACAGTCTTATGGCACGACCTTTAATTTACATGTCGAAATACTTTGACGAGGATTTTTTTGGGCCAAGTTGACCCCCAACTCCTTTACTTTCTCATGGACTCCCAAAATGCAAGTGATTCCATTTCGTTTAGCCAAAAGATGAACGATTTGATGAGTAAACTCGCTGAGATTACTTACGTAATCCCAAAGACGTATGCGACGAGCACGGTAATTAAGGCTTGGAGCGTCGGAGATACTACAATTAACGGCTCAGTGTAGTACAAACCTTTCTAGCTCCGATTGCAAAAAATGTCTTGTCAATTCTGTTACGGAGCTTCAAAATTGTTGCGCTAGAAAAAAAGGAGCGACAATTTATAGTGCGAGTTGCGTCGCTGCATACATAACTAGTATCATTGTACGTATAATAGTTACGTGCATGTTTTGGTCGTACGTACTCATCCTTTACTGATTAATAAAATTACGTACTATTTATATATTCCTCAATTGGATTGTTGAAGGAACTCAACCGTTAGCTTAAACTATTGGTGATCAAGTATATATCAAATATTCCCTAGCCAGCATATTTGTTACATGCTTAATTATAGGGTTAAATACAATTCACCCCCCTTCGAAGTTGTCAGCCATTTTCAATTTGGCTACTAAAGTTTAAAAATTTGCAATGGTACCCTTAAAGTTTTAAATTTTTTTAATTCAGGCATTTTGTCTGGATTAATCGTCAAACCAGATGAAATTTTGACCACTTCAAAACGACGTCGTTTTGCCCTTTTGGAGACACCAATTAGGAAGCCGACACTTGTCCATTAAAAATAAAAAATATATAAAATCTAATAAAAATAAATAAAACAAATATATATATATATATATATATATATATATATATATATATAATTAAAAAAAAGGAAAGAAAATACTAAGGGGTGGCTATCGGTTGGGCAGCCACCGCTTTGGGGGTGGCCTCCCCAGCACCTGGGGGTGGGTACGCGCCACCCCTGGCAACTTCTGGGGGTGGCGGTGGCTGCCCAACAAAGGGTTTGTTTGTTTGTTTTTTTTTTTTTTTGTTTTTTTTTTTTTAATTTATATATATAAAAAAAAAAAACAAATATTTTTAAAAATTTGTAATTTACCCCCACAAAGTTTCTAAAATTTTCAATTCACCCCCTAAAGGATAAAATGGCGTCGTTTTGGAGTGAGGGTAAAATAGACAAATTTGCCTAAAAAAAGTCATGTGACACACAGTGGTCAAAATTCCGTCTGGTTTGACGGTCAAACCAGATGGAATGCCTGAATTGAATTTTTTTGAAACTTTGGGGGGGGGGGGGGGGGGGTACATTGCAAATTTTTAAATTTTGGTTACCAAATTAAAAATGGCTGACAACTTCGGGGGGGTGAATTGTATTTAACCCTTAATTATATATATTGGACTAGTTGTTGTCCATATAACAACAAGCAATAACAAATACAAGAACTTGACATATTATAATTGGTTGGTTTTTCTCTCACCACGTCAGCATCCCCTGTCGATGAACTTTGCGCGGGAAAAGATTTTTTTACTCTTATCAGCACATGATGACGCGCAGGAGCGGAACCAGGATTTTTGGTAAGGGGGAACGAACTTATATAAATACGTAACTACGTACATAAGTATATAGATACATGTAGTTTTTCGCTATGTGTGTGTTTGTACTTGTTTATGTAAAATAAAAAATATAAAAGCCTTAAATTTAATTCCATATTGAATTGTAAGTCATGCAAAAGTTACATGTCTATTTCAAAATCATCTAAGAAAACATCAAGGGAACTTTCCTTTGGAATACACAAGTTTCCTATTTCTCTATAGACATGTACAAAAAAAAGATCCCAAAAAAGAATATAACTTCTCCTTCAAATTATGCTCGACGATGATCGCTGATAGAATAAAATTCATCCATTACCATCTCTGAAATGAAATTCTTAGCAATTTCTTTCTCAATATAAACTACCATATGGTATGCAAGAAATTCATCTTCCATTCTACTACGCAATCTAGTTTTTATAAGTTTCATCGCAGAAAAAGCTCGTTCTGTAGTCGCAGTAGAAACAGGGAGAGTCAACACTAGATGAATCAACCTGTCAATCAAAGGATAGATCTTTGACTTTTCCGAATTCGCCAATCCTATGCATAACTCAGATAATGTAGACATATTTTGAAAATTTGAATGTTTTGGCACATCAAGCTTATAATGTTCCAATTGAAACTTCAAACAGAATCTTTCTTGCACGTTGAAATCTTTAGGATAAAACTTCTCAGCTAATTTGCATATATCATCAATCTCAAATGATTTGTATGCATCTTTAGGTCTTAAAGCAACGCTAAGAGTGAGGAGTTCTACAGCTTGCTCACCAAATCTACTTTTCAATTCTTGTAATTGAAAGTCTATTGCAGCAGTAAATATATTAACTCTAAAATGATGCTTGACTGTCGTTAGAGACCCTTCATCTTGACGATGAGATTGACCTGGAGCTCTACTGTAATGAGCATTTCTATCAGGAATATCAATATCATTTTCTTCACAAAATGATTTAACAGTAGCAAGCAAAGGCTCCCACCCATCTTATCTCCTCTCTTGAATGAGTGATTGTGTAGTTGAAACTTGAGTCATGGCATTTAAAATGTTTAGAGATTTTTGTTGCAAAGTTTGACACGACATATTAGTGAGTCCCATAAGATCTTTCATCAAATGCAATATCAAAATAAATTCAAATGATGTTAATATCATGTAAGCCGCTTTAGCATCACCACGTTGAGAATAATTAGCTCTCTCCTTGGAGATATTGTTGAGAACTGAACAAGTTGAACCAAACATTTTTATCAAGCTACAAATAGATCGATAATGAGATGACCATCGAGTATCTCCAGGTCGTTGCAAAGTACCAATTTGGTTTGGCCCCTTACCAGTCTCAATTTTATTAGAAACAATCAAACTTTCAATTTCAGCAACTTGAGCAGCTTGTAATTCATCATGGCGTTTTGAAGAACCACCAACAATATTGATAATAGAAGCCAACTGAATAAAGAACTGATGAATATGCTTGGCTTCTCTAGATGCTGCAACTAAAGCTAATTGTAGTTAATGAGCCATGCAATGCACATAATATGCATAGGGACAATCCCTCAAAAATAAAGCTTGTAACCCATTCTATTCACCACACATATTACTACCTCCATCATATCCTTGATCTCGAATATTCTCAATTTGAAGGTTGTAACGAGAAAGAACAGCACATATATTCTTTTTCAAAGTGCTGTAGTAGTATCATTGACATGCACACAACATGAAAGAATCGCTCTCTTATAAAACCATATTTATCAACAAACCTCAGAATAATAGCCATTTGCTCCCTTTTTGACTCATCCCGAGCTTCATCAACGAGAATGCAAAATTTGGCATCCCCAATTTCTTTTCGAATCATATCCCGCACTTTATTTGCAATGATATGTAGAATTTCCTTTTGAATTTTTGGTGATGTATATTTCGCATTTTCCAAGACAAGTCCAGAAACATCATCATTATAAGTTGCTAGGAGCTTTATCAATTCAATGAAGTTACCTTGATTTTTTTGAGTCAGGCCTTTCATCATGGCCTCTAAAGGCACATGCTTGGAATGCTAGCCATTGAACACTATCTACTGAGGCTTTCAGCCACAACCGATTATTCTTTGTTTCTTGTGATGTTTGTTTTTCAACTAACTTGTCAATATGCCGTGACTGATTCATCAGATCCTCACAACATTTCACAACATTTTTATGTGGTGAATTTGAATCTTTCCCCATGTGTCCCATTAAAGAACTATTCATTTTGTCGCTTGCCTTTTTCCAATTGTTAAAGCCTTTCACAACAAATGCATCTAATCTTGGACGGCTTGTTGATTTCTTAGCAAAAACATAGCATTGAAGAGAAAATATAGCATTCTTTGATTCCGAGTACTCCAACCAAGTTGAGTATGTGTTGAACCAAGAAGCTTGAAATTGGCGACAATTATTACCCTCTCCTGAAAATGGATATTCTGAAAGAATGGGTTGACATGGTCCGGCGTTAATATATGCCCATATTTTTCTTAACTTTAAGAAAAATTTATGGATCAAGAATTAACCTGAAAAATTTCTAGACGTTAAGATTTTTATTAGAATTTTATTACAGTTCTTATTACTACTAACAAGAGATATTTATTATAGTTTTTTATTACCACTAACAATAAAAAAACACACAAACACACAATAGTATAAACTACTAGTAAAATAAACTAAGCACAATTTATAGGGTTCAAGAAAAATTGTACCTTTGAACGTAGACTCTTTCTCTTTACAAGATCTCCCAAAACCCCCCAACAACAACAATGATGAGAGTCAAGTCATAACAATATTGCAGCGTTCAAAGCCTAAAAGAGAAACCTATTTAAAAGTCAAAACATATTTGACCAAATATATAAAAGAGATTTATTTGGACCATTGCTTAATGTGTAATGTCTACAGAGACTTAAAAGAAGCAAAGTAACAAATGGACGAATTGAGCATCAAACAATACACGCTACCAAGTCCCACCATCCCACATTGCACAACAGTGAGATCAGTAATTCAGTATATAAAAATACAAAGGTGAAAGGCCCACATGGCCACACAAATCATAATCACATTCTACATACAGAAAACTCAAAAGAGTAAAGAGCCCTAAAATTATAACTCAGTACATACAGTATATACAGATAATTTTAATTTTTAATTGAAAGCCAGTACCATCCATGATTCATCGACTTAAGAAAGATAAAAACTAAAAAGGAAAAAAAAAAAAAAAAAAAGAAAAGAAAGAAAGAAAAGCTTCTCTCTATTTTTTTCTCTTTTCTGGGTGATTGGGTTCAAACTTCAAACCAAGAAAATAAAAAGGAAAAACAAAATCTGTATTGAAAAAAATGAAGAAAAATGAAAAAGAAGAAGGATTCTTACAGGGTTACAGGTGTGGAACTCGGAAGTGCGGAACGTGTTTTGCTTGCTACTGTTAGTCCATTAGTTTACCATTAGTGATTAGTCCAATAAACAACAAACAGAGTCATAGAGAGACTAAGAGTCACATTGTCACAGGGAGCCAAAGAGAGAGAGAGGGATGAAGGCGCCATGAAGGAATTTGGAAGAGTGACCTTTCACCTTTGAATTAAATGCAGATGTGCTGCACTGCTATAGCCTAGCTAGCTTGTGATATGACTTGGTTTAAGTATCAAGTAAAAAAAAAAAGCTAATTTTGGGTATCTGGTTAAAAAATAATAGTAGAATCAAGAATATTTTTGGTCTTTCAAAATGAATGAGGGGTTAAAAAAAAATTAAGGGAGACAAAAATTATTTTTGGGGGTTAAAATATATAAAAAAAAATTAGGGGGGACAAATTTATAAATTTCCATATTTTTAAGCAAATTTCAAAACTTTTGGGGGGACATTCATCCCCCCAGTGATGAACGTCCTTCCGCCCCTAACGACGCGTGCTGGCTGGAGAGTTGATTGGACAAGTGGTCAGAGTTCGGGAAGGACATCTGCACAGGTTTTTCTTATCCAACGTTCTTCTTTGTTTGAATTTGGATGATTTGTTTTTGTTGGGTAGGGGTTGGTTGTAGGTATGGAGGAAAACTAACCGGGAAGAGGTAGATGGAAGGGTAATTTGGTTGTGACTATTGGTAAAGGGAGTCATCATGGGAGCCTAGTGCCGAAAAGTTCTTTGAATCATGATGTGTTTTCTGATGAAACTTGTGATCAAGAATTTGTCCTGGCAGTGAATGGTAGTGCAGAAATTCCTCATCCTGTTCCTAATTTACAATTGGAGGAAGATTTTCCAGCAATTGTTGATGAAATTGTTGATGAGGAACCTATTGGGAAATTGGGGATTCAAGAAGAGGGTTTTGATTGTCAGAGTGAGTATTCTGAGATTGGAAGTCTAATCCCAGAAGGCCCTGATGTGGAGTTTAACCCAAAGGAAGAATGTTAGGAGGGAAAGGTAGAATGGGGAGGATTGTTTTAGATTGCTAATTCTCTAGGGAAATTGGAATATTTTGCCCCAAGGAAGTTGGGTGAACAAGTCCTTGTTTGATCACCCCTTGAAGAGGCCATTATCGAAGGCATAGATAAATGGAAATCTAGTATTGTTGGGCAATTCCTAGATAAGCCTCTTCCTTTTTACTTGGTGAAAAGATATGTGGCTAATATGTGGAAGCAATATGAGGATATAGAAGTGTTTTCACTGGAAAATGGAATGTTCATTTTTTGTTTTCGAATGGGTTGACTTGTGCTAAGGTGTTGAAAGCCAAAATTTGGCATGTGGCTAACAAGCCTTTGATTCTGCGTAAATGGCTTCCTAGAATGCAAGTTCTTAAACTTACTGAAAAATGGAATTGACTTCTAAAATAAACAACAAGTGCGTGCACAAAGCGTTAACAAAAATAAACAATGCAGAAAATAAACAACACAAGAATTTTTGTTAATGAAGTAGAAACTCAAGATGAGAAAAACCACTCCGGGGCAGCCAAACCCAGGATATCCACTATTCAGAAGACAAGACTAGATACAAGATAGTAGCACTCACATACCCTTGATGCAGTGGCCGTACATTGCTCTCTAACGTGTAACCCAACACGAACGCCTCCCAACCAGGTCTCCTACCTGAATGGGTCTTCAGTGGAATCCTTTACCTTAGGGCCGACTCCTAAGATAGACTTCAGTTATAGCACAGCAACAACACACTTGCAATGGCTTGAGAGAGAACAAATCAGCTCCAAGAATCTCACAAAAATAACTATCTAAGCTCTAGTGGAATTCATTACCGAATTCTTGCAGTTCTCAAGCCCAGGGACCTCTATTTATAGGCTGAGGGTTGAAATGGGCAACTGCTTTGATAAGTACGGACGCCGTCCGGACAGTGGTCATGGGCCGTCCAGACAGACAACTGTACGACAGAAAATTCTGAGATTTTTGTTGAAAATCTTTCCTGTTTCAGAGCCGCGTCCGGACAGTGAGGCACTGACGTCCGGACGGTCGCACGTCCGCTGCAAGTAATTTCCAAATAAGGTTTCGCGCGTCCGGACCATGGGGGATAGTCGTCTAGACGGTTAATCTTCAACACCCAATTTCCATATCTGTTGAGCGCGCGTCCGGACCATGATAGGTAGGCGTCCAGACGGTTGAAGTTGAATACACAATTTCCATATCTGTTGAACGCGCGTCTGGACCATGCTGACAGACGTTCGGACAGTTGTATTTGAATTGCGATTCTTGCCTTATGAATGAGCGAGTCCGGACAGGAATCCACGTCGTCCGGACGGTTGAATCAATCTTCCCTTATTTGAACTTGGAAAGAAAATTTGAAGCTAATCGATCACTAGAAGTCGTCCGGACGGGCTGTTGAGTCGTCCAAACGGATCCAAGCTGGAACAGAAGCTTCTCGATACAATGAAGGGTCCGGACGGAAATCCACGTCGTCCGGACGGATGATGCTTGGTCTGTCAGGCGTCTGGACAGTATGGCACGTCGTCCGGACGGGATGACACGTCGTCCGGACGGTTGGCAGGGAACCGACTTTTCTGACTTGTAGAATCTTCTGAAACACTTATGAATAGCGGAATCCTTGTTAAAAAGCATCTTTACATACAAGTGATTTTGTCCAAACAGAATGTTGCCAATCACTGCCTAATAAACTCCCCCTTTGGTCATTCTGGGATAAAAATCACTTGACCGGTTTGGAAATACATTCCCGGTCCAAAAATAAAAATTACTCCTCATTTTTGTCACAAAGGGACAAAGGGTAAAACATAGTAATAAAAACCAACTGCAAATAAAAATTACTCCCCCTAACAGTCTCAGAAGAACCAGGGTAAACAGAGTAATATTAATCAAAGAGTTTAACAAAAACATATTAGAATACAAACCAAAAGTGTCAAACAATAAAAAGACAACAAAACAAAGGAAAACTCAAGCATCCTCTGCCATAAGTGCAGTCCTAGGCACATCATCATCATCATCATCATCACTGCTGTCAGGATGATGGTACTTGAGGCACTCCTTGGGATCTAGCTGGTTCTACTCCACACGCTTATTGATGGAGTGCACCTCCTGCTGCATAGAAGTGATGGACTACTGCATGGAGGTCATGGAGAGTTGCATGGTGCTCATTCCTCCCTGAATGGCAGCTAAGGCCTCCATTATATGAGAATAATTGACTTTCGGCTCAGAAGGTGGGTCGATCTGAGAGGAGGAAGCCATGTCAGGAAAACCAACAGGCATGGCAGCAGGGATGGGCACCTCATCATTGGAGTCATCTCTCCGTAGCTGCGCATTAGACTTCATTAAAGTCTGCTTGCTGATGGGTTGCTGAATTTTCATCTTAGGTTCTCCAGTAATGTTGATTCCCGACTAAAGAATGATTTAAGTGAGTAGGAAGCCAAAAGGGAGACCGGTATTACCATCATCATGGGCCTCCAAAATAACCCCCAAAATATGCTTGCACAAACAGAAAGGCAAGCGCAAATGGATGGCATAAACGAATTGGGCCTTCTTCAGAATCAGGTCACTGCGCCTAACAACTGGCCATAGGTTGTACTGAACAATCTTGGCTAACATGCAGTGTGCGGGGGATAAAGCGCCAATCTTGATGGTGGTGGCGCGCTCCTCACCCTGTGGAACATCATTGTACGGGCTGCCAGATATCTGGAGGACAGGAACTCCGATGAAGTGACTGATGATCTGGGGATCAACAGTGATGATATGGCCGTCAACAATGGACTGAAGCACCAATCCGTGGTCACCGTCTTGCACCACCTCTAGGTTGGCATAGAAGAGTCTGACCAGCCTGGTGTAGACAACACAGGCGCAGCTGTGAAGATATACCCAGTGATATGTCTGGATGATGTCATGAATACTATCCAGGGGAGGCACCATGACGTCAAAACGGACCACATTTCGCTCGGCAATGACTGAGCGGTCCATAATTTTGGCTTGAAGTGCGGCCTTATCTTCTTCAGTCCTCTGGCAGACCCTGCGCTATGGACTGCCCGAAGACATGATTCTGCAAAAAGAAACCAACAAGATTTGCCAAGATCAATCCAAAAATATTCTTGTTAGGTCACACAAAATTTGGCAGAATAACGGCAGTAAAAATGACTTTTTCAATTATCACATTGAAGTCCCTAAAAATATCACCACAGATAATCTTAACACAACAGATATATGCATCTTATATTCTCAAAAACATTCCTAATATTCTAACAGTTAAAAATAAATTGAAGAGAATAAGGCAAAAGAAATACTTGGAATGTCAGAAAATGCACAAAAAGACAAGAAGCAGGGGAAATAAAGCCAAAAATTCGCACTAAAATACTCACAAGATGCCAAAAAGGAAGATTTTGGTGGGGTAGGGAGGAGATGCGGCGACCAGGGGTATTTTTAAGGCCTGTGGGGTCCTCGTCCAGACGGTGTATTAATGTCGTCCGGACACGCACTGCATTGGAAACTAGCGGACAGGTCTCACACGTCTAGACGAGTAATCCTTACCGTCTGGCCGTTTGGTGCCACGCGCATCCGGACGAAAGCTGAACCGTCCGGTCGACTAAACTCCACTCCCGTCCGGACGCCAAGAGAGACTGTCCAGACGCTTCACACTGAAAAATAGAAAACTGAAGAAAAATTTATAGGATTTTAATTTTTCTTAAGTCAGTTTCAGAACACACATGTATAATCCACTGATAACACAATCAGACAACATCTCAAAATTAAACAGAGATATAAAGGAGAGTTGAGATTTCAATCAACACAAATATTTTCCTAGGCATAGAAAATTCAAATAGACAGCTCAACTCATGCAATACGTGTGTGTGTGTGAAGACTTAACCCACAAGGTATGACTATCACAGATATGACAAAGAGCAACCAGATTTTCTAGATAAGAGAGAAAATCAGTGTAAGAAAAGTCAAAAGTCAAACCTTATAACTTGTTAGGGCCTAGTCACCCTCATCTGATACACTCCCCCTAAGTTGCAGCACACAATTGTTTTACTTGTACCATGAAGGACAAAGTAAAATTTTTTACTTGCACGTATAGGGCAAGGCATATAGTAAAATTAGCACATAAGTAGTGAATCATACAATTACAGCACAGAATTTATAAGTTGTACTGCTTGATTCTTATGGTGTTGCAACCTAGAGAAAATGTCAGAGTTTTTAGGTTCTAGGTTCAACTAGCATATGGTCAATTTGGCCATCTTATCAAAGACCTCTTCTCTTATCCAAAAATTCTAGACACACAAAGTCAGAGAAGGAAATATGTACCTTTAAAGGAGTCGTGGATAGTGGACTTTTTCCATCGCATGAGAAAAGAAGCTATCCAACTTTTGCATGTACAGGAAAACACTTGGCAAATTATAGTCAAAAACTCTCAATTATATCTAAGCAAAGTAAATTAATACCTAAAGAATTGAGATATCAGGTGAAAATACATGCAATTATCTGATATGCCAAAAGAAAAGAAATATCCTGCAAATTTCTCCCCAATTTTTTTTTATTTATTATTAAAAAAAATGCAATATGAAAATGACATCATATGCAATGCAAGATCAAACCTGATGATGCCAACACAGAAAAACAGTCGCTCGACCTGCTTTTTTTGTCTTCCTCAACAAGTACTTGCACAGTTCTCTTAAGAGAAATAGGGGGTAAAACCACAACTGTTTCCTAGATTGAATACAAAATATAGCAAGAAGATAAGCAATCAAACCTGATGCCATAGGATTAGGAACCAAATCCTAGGCATGAACACCCGAACCTGCTAGGTGCGTTTGTTCCCCCTCATGGGGTGACTGTCCTTCTTAACCCAAGCCTGCCTTCCTGGGAGTGGTTGCTGACAGGACATCATCCACTCCATCATGCTCTGCATCCAGATAGGTGGCTCACTGTGATATTGATCTTCTTTCACCTTCTGAGGCCTTCTAAACTGCTTGGATTTGTTCTTGGAGTTGCCACTGTGATTGGCTGGTACAATCGCTGCTGAGGCCGCTGATGCTGAGATGCCTGGTATCGTGGTGCTTGAGACCAAGGAGCTTGATATCTTGGTGTTTAATGATAAGGATCCTGATACCATGGAGTCTGAAACTGGGCCGCAGGTCTAGTGCCATGATTAGCATGTCGGGGCACTTCTTTCTTGGCCTTGACTTTCTGAGCTTTTAGGAGGGAGTACTGAGGACGAACATGCCCACTTAGACCGCAGTGATGGCATATGGGAGGTCTTCTTATGGAATGAGGCTTCTGAGTGCCTGGAACATCATCATTGACCTTGACCTTCCCTTTATCTTCAACAGTGGGAGGAGGCTTTGGGGCTGTTGGTTTCACAAATACAGTCTTTGAAGTAGAGGGAGCTACATACCCGAGACCGGTCTTGTCAGTAGGACTCTTCTGGATAGACAGCATATGAGTCAACTTCTCATCAATGACTCTTTCTAACTAAAGCTGTGTCTCTAGTAGCTTTTCCTCGAGCTCTTGTATTCTGAGCAGCAATGAACTCTTCTCAGTTTGCAAACTGTTCAGATCATAAAGGTGTTGCTTACGACCTTCCCTCAGCTTCTCATACTCTATGTAGAGTGTCTTGTAAGCCTCCTTGAGCTCTTCCCCATTATCACTATGCTCCGAATAATAAGAGTCTTCCTCCTCAACGTGTGGGGCTACAAAGGCCAAAAATTTCTCAGACTCTGGAGCTTCTTCTTCTGACTCATCACTGAGAGTCACATTGTACGCCTTCCCCTTGCCTTTCTTAAGGTTTCCGCAATCGGCTCTCATATGCCCAAAACCTGAGCATTCAAAACATTTGGGCCCTGGGATCCTTCTTTTCTTCTTCCTCAGGTTCAGCTTCTCTGGGAGCTTTCTTAACTTTTTCATAAAACTTCTTTTGAATCAATCATCTCTCATAAGTCTTCTGAAATTCTTGGCTAACATAGCCGCAACTTTTTCTTCCTCCTCAGAGTCATCTTCAGATGAAGCTTCTACCTTCTTCTTGGAAGCCTTTAGTGCAATGGTCTTCAGCTTCTTGACCGGGGGCAGAGACAACTCATACGTTTGAAGAGATCCCACCAACTCTTCTATCTTCATCTCTTCTAGATCTTTGCTTTCTTCAATTGTCGTCACCTTGATCCTGAAACGCTCATGCAAAGATCTTAAAATCTTTCGGATGAGTTTTACATCCGAAATAGGCTTCCCAAGACTCACCATGGAGTTTCTCAGGTCACCATCTTAGAGTAAAACTCTCCAAATGTCTCATCGTCTAACATCTTAATCTCTTCAAATTTTGAAATCAACATTTGAAGTTTGGCAGATTTCACAAGTTCAGTGCCTTTATATGTTGTTTCCAAAATTCTCCATGCTTCTTAGGTTGATTCGCAATTTGAAATTTTTGCGAATTCAGATGGTGAAAGTGCTTGGCATAGAGCATGGAGGGCTTTATCATTTGAAAGACGAGCAGTTTTCTGAGGACTAGTTCGAGTGATGCATCTGCTGGTTTAGTCCAACTAGTTTCAACAATACTCTAACAGTCAATAGATTTTAAAAAGAACTGCATACGTGCCTTCCAATAGTCGTAGTTCGTACCATCAAAGGTAGGAACAATATTAAGAGTTTGAGACATTGTAACAAATAAAAGTCAAAATAAATAAACACTTAAGAAATTAATTTTCTCATAGTGTACCAAGCTCTGATACCAATTGAAAAATGGAATTGACTTCTAAAATAAACAGCAAATGTGTGCACAAAGTGTTAACAAAAATAAACAATGTAGAAAATAAACAACACAAGAATTTTTGTTAACGAAGTAGAAACTCAAGATGAGAAAAACCACTCCGGGGCAGCCAAACCCAGGATATCCACTATTCAGAAGATAAGACTAGATACAAGATAGTAGCACTCACATATCCTTGATGGAGTGGTCATACCTTGCTCTATAACGTGTAACCCAACACGAATGCCTCCCAACCAGGTCTCCTACCTGAAGGGGTCTTCAATGGAATCCTTTACCTTAGGGCCGACCCTTAAGATAGACTTAAGTTATAGCACAGTAACAGCATACTTGCAATGGCTTGAGAGAGAACAAATTAGCTCCAATAATCTCGCAAAAATAACTCTTTAAGCTTTAGTGGAATTCAATACCGAATTCTTGCAGTTCTCAAGCCTAAGGACCTCTATTTATAGGCTGAAGGTTGAAATGGGCGCCTGCTTTGATAAGTACGGACGTCGTTCGGATGGTGGTCATGGGCCGTCCAGACAGACAACTGTGCGAAAGAAAATTTTGAGATTTTCGCTGAAAATCTTTCCTGTTTCAAAGCCGCATCCGGGCGGTGAGGCATTGTCGTCCGGACGGTCGCACGTCTGTTGCAAGTAATTTTCATATAAGGCTTCGCGCGTCCGGACCATGGGGGATGGCCGTCCGGACGGTTAATCTTCAACACACAATTTCCATATCTGTTGAGCGCGTGTTCGGACCATGATAGGCAGGCGTCTGGACGGTTGAAGTTGAATACGTAATTTCCATATCTTTTGAACGCGCGTCCAGACCATGCTGACAGACGTCGGGACGGTTGTATTTGAATTGCGATTCCTACCTTATGAATGAGTGCGTCTGGACGGGAATCCACGTCGTCCAGACGGTTGAATCAATCTTCCCTTATTTGAACTTGGAAAGAAAATCTGAAGCTGATCGATCACTGGAAGTCGTCTGGATGGGCTGCTGAGTCGTCCAGACGGATGCAAGCTGGAACAGAAGCTTCTCGATACAGTGAAGGGTCCGAACAGAAATCCACGTCGTCCAGACAGATGATGCTTGGTCTGTCGGGCGTCTGGATGGTATGGCACGTCGTCTGGACAGCTGGAACTATGGACAGATGAGCGTTCGGACGGGATGACACGTCGTCCGGATGGCTGGCAGGGAACCGACTTTTTTGACTTGCAGAATCTTCTGAAACACTTCTGAATAGCGGAATCCCTGTTAAAAAGCATCTTTACATACAAGTGATTTTGTCCAAACAGAATGTAACCAATCACTGCCTAACACTGACATTAACCTTTATTCTGGTATGGATTAAATTGCTCCATCTTCCTCTGGAATTTTGGCCTTCTACTTGCCTCAGCCATATTGCAAGTGGGGTGGGTAAGCCACTTTATGCTGATAAAGTTACAGAGGAGCAGCAAAGACTGGGTTATGCCTGGTTTTTGGGGGAGATTGATACAACTTCGGAGTGCCCCAAAGAGGTGTTCATTTGCAGGGAAAGTGAGAGTTCGGTTACCATTGGTGTTGAGTATCCCTGGCTTCCTCCTAAGTGCTCGGTTTGTGGGGGATTTGGACATGCAGGGTATGCTTGTTCCAAGAAAGAAATTAAGGTTTGGGTTCCTAAATAGCCTACTCAATATGTTGTAAGGGAGACAACTACTGAAGTGAAGCAGCAAACTGAGAAGTTTGATAAAACTATTAAGAAGCCTCTGAGTGCTGCTAAGCCTAAAGACAAGAATGGAAGGATCCGTATCTCTAATTCCTTTGATACTATTGGTCTGGAGGATACATTGGAGGAGGAGTTTACTCTCAGAACCCCTACCACATTCCTGGATGTGTTTGAGAATACTTTGTCTAATTGGGGTAAGGGGAATGAGAAAATGGGAGAATATGAGAAGAACATTACCCAGGAGAAAGGATTCTCTCCTACAATCCTAGCATAAAGATACTCATTTAGAGTATAAGGGGTTTGAATAAACCCTTTAGACAAAAGGAGGTAAAAAGGATTGTTAGCAGGCTTAAAATTTATATTATTTGTCTAGTTGAGGCCCATATTAGGGAAGAGAATGCTCCGAAGATAAAAGATGCTATTTTTTCTGAATGGAAGTTCATTCACAATTATAATGCACACTAGCTGGGGCATATTTGGATCTGTTGGGATTCGGGAATCATTTCTATTAATCCAGTCTCTATCCATGAATAGGTGGTTACTTGTAGAGTGGAGGCTGCAAATGGTAATAGGCCTTGGATTCTTTCTATTGTTTATGGTGCAAATCTGAGGCTTGGTAGGAGAAAAATGTTGTTGGAGTTGGTAAATGTTAAAGGATTACTTGATGCTCTTCCTTGGTTGATAGCAAAGGATTTCAATGTAATATGTTTCCAATAAGAGAAATTGGGAAACCGCATTATCTTGCTATGATAAGGAATTTGTAGAATGCATTAAAAGGCTGGAAATTGATTATTTAGCTTATACAAGTTGCTTAATACCTAGACTAATAAGCAAGCAGGAGCCGATTTTGTTTCTAAGAAGCTGGACATGGTTTTATCCAATTTGAAGTGGATGCAAGCTTTTGCTAATATTGCTATGGAGTTTCTAGAGGGTGGTATTTCAAACCACTCTCTTGCTTTGGTTTCTGTGGGGAAGTATAAGAGTTTTGGGCCTAAGTGTAACGACCCGCCTTTTACAAAAAGGCGTAAGTGAAAATTCCGATTTTCACATGACGTTACGACATCATCAGAGTTATAAATTGGCAACAGAATATATAATTATAATACAGACTTGAAAATTTTAACAACACTTCAGAGCTTCTACTAAAATACCTCAAAATAGATATAATAAGAAAGTTAGCATAATTATACAAAAGTAGTAATAGTCATTCCTCACAGGACATATAAAATTATACAAGCCAAAACATCTAAAACTTAGTGATTTCATAATAGCATAAATATAAATATTGTCTCTGAAAACTAAGTCAGTGAACTACAACATAGTAGTTCGCAAAAAGGAGGTAGTCTAGCCTCAAATACTAGTATCAGGATCCATTTAAGGGTCTGGATAGTCCTGATATTCTTCTTCTTCATAACCTGTATTATTACATAATACAGAGAGAAGACAACAACACAAGATACTAAAGTGAGTCTGTCGTTTCCCATAATATAATGAGTGCTGATTTATTTAATAAATCTAACATTATGCAATATGGCTTTATAATTATATATATACACAATATATAATCTATGGTCGCGAGTCATAGACATAGATTGAATATAAACACGATCATAAGGCAATGATATGACAGTTTTAAATGCAGAGTTTTAGGTATTTCTCTTTTTCCACTTTTCTGTTGGCCTAGGCACAGTTAACGTTTTATTTGAAGCCTGGGCTTCCTCCCCTTTAAATTTTAATTATTTTCTTTGGGAACCTGGGTTCCTGAAAACCTGGGTCTTCCCTGGTGACATGTGTACACCAGTTTTTGTATTTATTATTCTCTTTTTCGGTACTTCTACATTCACTGTACCTGGGCCACCAGTGAATCGTCATGTACCACTGTGGATCTGGATCCACAGCTTGTTATTAAACCGGTTATTAAAAATAATAAATATGCAAAGCCACATGCGCAAACAAGTAAATAAAGCAGTAAACATAATATTATAGGAAAAGTCAACCAGCTTCGTCCTCAGTAAGTATAAAGATACTTACAGTTTTTGCTTCAAAAGTTGTCCACATAAATATTGACTGCATAATTATATCCATGCAATAATAATAAATTAGCAAGAGATGCTAAGAGAATATTTATTATTATTACTACACTTAGTTTTAAGAAATCATTTTCTATTTAGGCATCATAACGGCTACAGATTTAGATATAAGAATTACGTAAATATTAGCGTGTCCTTAAATCCGTTTATTTTATATAAATAGATAAAATAATTCATTTGATGTTAATCACATTTTTAAGTGAACATAGATGGCATAACAGCATAAAATATCGATACCTTGTATTTTTAATCAGACAGAATAACAACATTATAATACCAAATGTCTTATAATATAATATTTGGGCAGCGTAACGATGCTACAAATTATTTCTCTTTTTCACTAAATATATTTTCCTCTAAAACAAAATACCTTTATATATATATATGGTCTTCACGTAGGTCCCATGCATATTAATGTATAAAACATATAACTAAAACAAAACACCTTTATATATATATATGGTCTTCACGTAGGTCCCATACATATTAATGTATAAAAGACAATCACACACAGACCTAACACAAACAGGTCATGATTCTCTTTTTATTTTATTTTTTTTACTATTAAACACACATACACGTTTAACAAAGCACACACATACAAGTTAATTTACACCTTTATCAAACATACACAGTTTGACACCACACACACGCGTCTTTGTCCCTTACAGTGCACTCGTTTTGTTTTTTATTTTGTAAACCAGTCTATTTAAAACAAATGAGTATATATATATATATATATATATATATATATATATATATATATATATATAGGAACTGAACAAGAAGAAAGAAGAGAGAAGCAGGGAGAACCCACTTACTGCTTCTTTGTTTTAAGAGACCCAAGAGCTCCTGATCAGAATTTTGAGGAATGTCAGAGAGTCACCAAGAGCTGGAAATATGTTTTTCTTCTACAACTCTACTAGTTTGGTTCAAACAGAGAAGCTACAGAGGAAGTTCTTCCTCTGTTTTCTGGTTTTTACGAAAAAGAAGAGAAGAGAAGTATTTTTTCTTGTTTTTCGGTTCTAATAAAGAAACAAGTAGAAGAGAGTCTCTCCTATATACCGAAAGAGAAAGAAGAAAGGCTTCAGAAGCTTTGAAAGAAGAGGAGTTGCAGAAAGTTTGAGAGTTTCAGTTATGGTTTTCCAAATGTGAGACGAACACCCTTTTTATAGATCTATTGATGGTCAGATTCAACCCAGGTGCTTCATAATCGACGGATGGGGATTAAAGCATGTGGGTGATGCGCTGTCCAGGTGAAAATCTTGGTAATATTCAGTGAATCCGCCTAAATATCATAATTCTTCCTTATCTCTAAATAATTACTCTTTAACCTTCGTTGGGCTATCATAAGGGGAAATATTTGGTTCCTAACTAATTTATCTTTTAATTAGTTAAGTTTGGTTCGTTAGGAAATGGTTTACCGATTACCCATCAATTGGGTTCGAATATGGAAGGATTTTGGGTAAATAAAAGACAGGTGTACGTGTCAGTTTAATTCCTATAACTATTGCGTCGACAGCTCCATATATATATATGGAATACTTATTTCAAACGTTTAATTATTCCATAAGTTAATTACATACATGATGTAAATTATCATTTTTATGCATTAAAGCGTGTTATTTACCCGGGTGTTACACTAAGCCTTTCAAATGCTTCAATTTTTGGGTTGAGCATAGAGAGTTCTTGGAGGGGTATGCAATGTTCTAGCTCTATGCTCATTTAAAAGCTATTAAGGGTATCCTTAAAGCTAAAAATTCTGAAGTCTTTGGAGGTTTGGGGTAGAGAGTGTAGAATGCTAGGCAAGAACTAGCTAATGCACAGGTTGGTTTCCTTTCTTCTCATGGTAATGTGGAGTGGGAAAGGAAGGATGGGGAGTGTATGCATGCATTTGTTTCCCTTGTATCTACAGAAGAGAATTTCTTGAAGCATAAATCTAGAAACAAGTGGTTGAATTTGGGAGATGGAAACACTGCATTTTTTCTTAAAACTGTGAAGATTTGTAATTGAAAAATTGAATTGACTTCTAAAAATAAAGTGTGTGAATAAGTGTCAACAAAATTAAAGTACAGCGGAAAGTAAATGACACAAAGATTTTTTTTGACGAAGTGGAAACTCAGTTAAGAGAAAAACCACTTTGGGGCAGCCAAACCCAGGAATTCCTCTATTTAGAAGACATAGCTAGATACAAGACAGTAACACTCACATGTACTGATGTAGTGGTCATACCTTGATCTCTGACGTGTAACCCAACACGAACGCTTCCCAACCAGGTTCACCTACCTGAAGAAGTCTTCAATGGAACTCCTTACCTTAGAGCCGACCTCTAAGATAGACTTCGGTTTACAGCACAACACACTTGAAAAAACGGCTTCAGAGGAAATATCACTTCTCTGAGCTCTAATGGAATTCACACCGAATTCATTTAGCTCTAAGTGCCCAGGGGCCCCTATTTATTGGCTGGGGGTCAAAATGGGCATCAGGCAAAATATGCCTAGGAGCCGTCCAGACGGACAACTGTGCGACAGGATTTTCTAAAATTTCCGTGGAGAAATCTTTCCTGTATAAGAACATCGTCCGGACGGGATGGCACGATCGTCCGGACGGACGCATGTCCGCTGCAAGTAATTTCCATAACAGGCTTCGCGCGTCCGGACCATGGGACAAGAGCGTCCGGATGGCTAAACTTCAACACGCAATTTCCATATCTGATGCGCGTGCGTCCAGACCATGAGGGGGAGACGTCCGAACGGTTGAAGTCGAATCGGCAGTTACCATATACGATGCACCAGTGTCTGGACCACAGCTGTCAGACGTCCGGACGGTCAATTTTGAATTGCGATTCTTGCCTTGCGGAGACACGCTTCTGGACGGGATACCACATTGTCCAGACGGTTGATTGATCTTCCCTTTCTTGAAACTTGGAAAGGATTAATGAACCGTTGGAGAATTGATAGGTGTCCGAACGTGCTGCTGAAATGTCCGGACGAAGCAAGCTGGCACAGAAGCTTCTCGATAAGATGTAGGTGTCCGGACGAAAGAAGCACGTCATCGGACAGATGATGCTTGTCTGTCTGAAGTCTAGATGGAATGACACATCGTCCGAACGGATGGAACAATAGACAGATGGGTGTTCGAACGGGAAGACACATCGTCCGGATGGCTGACAGGGAACTTGAAATTCTTCTGACTCGCAGGCAGAATCTTCTGACATCACTCTGAAAGTGGAATCCTTGTTTACCGCATCATTACACATAAGTGATTTTGTCCAAACACAGAATGAGGCCAAAATTCTAACAGTAATGCTACTAATCTAGTGAAAAGTTTAAAAGATGAGCATGGGAATACAGTGCAGGATTTCAAGCAGATAAAGCAAATTGCAATTAATTTTTATCAGAGTCTACTTGGTTCCACTTTTCATTTTTTTTCCCTGTGAGAAGCAGACAAAATCTCCCTTTTTATTCAGAAGAAGTTCTCTCTTGTTTGTATTGCTAGGATGCAAGCTGCTGTTTCTAGAGAAGAGATTAGGAAAACTATCTTTTCTATGAATAAAAATAAGGCCTTAGGCCCATATGGGTTTTCTGTACGGTTCTTTCATAAGGCATGGCCGGTTATTGAGGATGGTGTTGTGAAGGCTGTTATGGAATTCTTTGAGTCTGGTAAGCTTTTGAAGGAGGTGAATGCCACGATTATTACTCTTGTTCCTAAGAAGAAGAATCCGACTTCTATGAGTGAATACATGCCTATTTCTTGCTGCAATTTGATTTATAAAAGCATTATTAAGATTCTGGCTAATCGACTGCTCCCGGGGTTGGATGAAGTCATTAGTCTGAATCAAGGTGCTTTCATTCCTAAGAGAAGTATTGTTGAAAACATCCTCCTTGCTCAGGAGATGGTGTGTGATTACTATAAGGAAAAAGGCAATCCTCGTTGTACTCTTAAAGTTGACCTTATGAAGGCCTATGACTCGGTGAGTTGGGACTTTATTCTCTATTGCCTTATTTGCTTTGGGGCTCCTTCAAAGTTTGTTGGTTGGATCAAAGAGTGTATCTCTAGCCCTAGTTATTCCAGTGCACTTAATGGAACTTTGGTTGGTTTTTTTTTTTGAAGAAGGAAAGGGTTACGACAAGGGGACCCTATTTCTCCTTACTTATTTGTTCTAGCCATGGAAGTGCTCTCTCGATTACTAGCTGAAGTAACTCTAGATCATTCTAATTTTGTCTTTCATCCTAAATGTCAGGCTTTGTTGATTAACCATTTATGTTTTGCGGATGACTTATCTTTTCTACTGCTGAGATGAACTCTCTTAGTATTATCAAGTTTGTTCTTGCTGAATTTGAGGACCTTTCGGGGTTAAAGACCAATCCTGCTAAAAGCTCATTCTTTTGTGCGGCAGTCAATGCAAAAGATAAGAAGAAGATGGTGGATTTGTTGCAGATGGCTGAGGGTTTCTTCCTATTCGGTATTTGGGAGTTCCCCTTATCACTAAAAGGCTATTGGCAGTTGACTGTGATGTTCTCATTACTAAAATCACAGCTTGAATTGATTCTTGGTTAGTTAGACATTTGTCTTTTGTTGGTCGGCTTCAACTCATTTCCTCTATGCTAGTCAGTCTTCAAGTTTTTTGGGCTAGGGTCTTTATTCTTCCCAATAAGGTCGTCCAACTGATTGAGCAGAAGCTTAACAGGTTTTTATGGTGTGGAAATGACACAAAGGCTAAGGCAAAAGTCTCTTGGGATAATGTTTGTGTTCCTTAGAAGGAAGGTGAATTCGGGATCAAAAGGTTGGAGGTTTGGAATCAGGCAGCCATGTGAATTCATATCTGGAATTTGTTTGCCCAAGCAGGGTCTCTTTGGGTTGCTTGGGTGGAAACAAACTGGTTAAAGGGGAGAAATTTTTGGCAAATCCCCGTTCTTAACTCTTGTTCTTGGAGTTGGAAGAAGTTACTTAACTTGAGAGAGATAGATAAGAACTTTGTTTGGTTCAATGTGGGTGATGGAAGTTGGATCTTCTTGTGGTATGATCAGTGGCATCCGGATGGTTGTTTGTTGGATAAGTTTGGTTTCAGGGCAATTTACGATGCAATCAGTCATGTTGGGGCTCGTGTTTCTTCCATTATTTGTGATGGTGATTGGTATTGGCCGTTTGCTAGGTCAGATAGCATAGTCCAAATTCAAAACAGACTTCCAGAGATTCAACTTGGAGGTGTAGACTTGCCTATATGGAATTCTAAGAAGGGAGTTTACTCATATGTCGATACTTGGGAAATTTTAAGGGCTAAAAAACTAGTTGTTTCTTTGTTTAAAGCTGTTTGGTTCTCAATGGCGATTCTTCGTCATTCCTTCTTACTTTGGTTGGTGTTTAGGGATGCCTTTGTTACTAAAGCTAAAATGTGTAGTTGGGGCTATGGTAGAGATACCTTGTGTCGGTTTTGTTTTGGGAGACAAGATTGTATTGAGCACTTGTTCTTTTTGTGCAGTTTTAGCAGGAGAATTTGGAAGACTTGAATGGTTGATTGTTTGATTTTTAATCCAATTGTAAAGTGGGAAGATGTTGCTCATTGGAGTATAGAAGTCCTCAAAGGGAGAAGTTTACAAGTGAGTTTGTGTCGACTCTGTTTAGTAGCTTTTATCTACCATATATGGAAGCAACATGATGATCTGTCCCATAGGAAATCTCCTAGGTTTAAAGGAGTTTTGGTGACTCAGATTAGATGGGAGGTTTGGTCGAGAATTATGGCTAAAGAAGCTCTCAAGAAGGCTGCTTACAATTCTAAACAAGTGCAGATTTGGAACTTACATTCATTGATTTTGCAGTAGGAGTTTTTGTATCCCTTCTAGGAAAGGTTGCTTCCAGTTGTTGTACTCTGATTGTGTTTGTTCTATAAAGCTTTTATTCATAAAAATAAAATGCAATAACAAATTAAAGATACAATTCTTAACTGTATATAGGATGCAACTTAGTTTGGGTTGGTTTGGTTCTAAGAAAATCAAGAACTAATTAAATTGACAACAAATTTTGTTCTACAAAACTCAACTTAGAGTTGCACTGTACGTGTTAATTACATAAATTTAGTTCCATTGATGCAATTAAGCCTCGTCGATCTCTAATAATAATAATAAAAAAAAAAAACCTAATTAGTTACCCCCACCACAATTAAGTAACATCCAGTACATATTGTCTAACATTCCCTTATTTATATTATTATCTTATAACCATTCTGTAACCCTCACAGATTCACATCAGTGCTCAAGAAGTACGTAATTCCCATAATCATGGATATCATTGTAGTGGTTGTGCTTCCAACTAAGTGATTTCAAAAAATGTGACTTGTACTGGATAATGGAATGCTCCTCCAAACCACTCAACCAGATCGGTGTTCAGCTTTCATCAGAGTTGAATAGGTGCTCACAATAATCACATAGGCAACCCTTAAAATCATATCATCATGTGATTTACCTAAAATTGTAAAGCTATTTCCTTTCTAAGCTATATATATATATAAAACTTACGACTTGCCTCTCTCTTCGATTTCTGAACAAGACATGCACCATATTTCTTTATGCAAAACCTTTTGATCTTGTCTGTTCACAATCCTTAAGAGTGGAAATCCTTAATAGTTCTGCATGCATGATACATAGACATCCTTGTGTCTAGGGGTGTATATGCGGGCAGATACTAACCGCCCGCATCCGATATTTGCACCTAACCGCTATTTGCACATACGGATGCGGATGTTACTATCCACAAGTGCAGATAGCGATTTTAGGGTATGCGGTTGCGGAAAAATTTATGTTTTTTATATTCTGAATTTGTAATATTATTTATTTATTTATTTTTATGTTGGAAATTTAATTTATGTTTTTTGATGTTTGTTGGCTTGATTGTTATGCTCATTGAATCATGGATAAAAAAACATAAGGGTGTTTCTTTTGAGCATTAATTACCATGAATATTTTGAGGTCGTATCCATCATCCTTTTTTTTTTTTTTTCTTGGTTCTACATATTTTTCGTGTTGCATTATATTTTCAAAACAAGCCCAAAAGACTAAAAATCGGTCAAAATTATTTTTAAAAGCGTTTAAAATAGGCCCATTATCTATTTACTGATAGCGGATACTAACTACACTTAATAACCACAGTAATCGCACAAATGCAGATAGTAAAAAAATGATGTGGATATCTTTTAGATATTGGCATTTTAGGGATGTGGGTACGAATATTGCAAATAACCGCATGGATATTCACATGTACACGCCTACTTGTGTCTGATCTTTTAAGTTCTAAAATGTTTGTCATCTCAATATCATATTAATGTTGATGTTTCTTGGAATGCTTCATGCTTTCATGCAAGGGCCCAAGAAAGCATGATAAAATGGTTAGAACTTAGAAGTTAGGTTTTGAGAGAGAGAAACAAAGATGGCCCACAAACTTTAAATAAGCAAAGATTTAACATACGACATTGAAACTTCTGTCTTGTTGGCTTCTCTGGCCAATGCACTAATAAAAGCTAAAACCCAATGCTAAAAAAAAAAAAAAAAAACCTATGAAAGATGGAGAAGAGAGGATAACGGAAAGGGAAAGTTTTCAAGGAAATAAATTAGTAGTCGAGTGGTTACCCAATATTTATAGACTTTGAGCAATAACTTGTAAGACTTAAATGACAATTGTCTCTTCATAATTCCAAATACTACTTTGCAATTCATGATAACTATCTTGTTATGTTAAAGCTAATCTTTTGAATAAATTATAATTTACTTGACTATTAGGTTGTCTTTTCAGAGTTGTAAACTATTAATTTTATTACATAGTCCTTATGTACTGGAGAGCCCAGATACTGGCTAGCCCTAAAAAAACATGCTAATGAGCCCAAAGCACTCATTTCAAATCCCATGGTTTGATTAACACACCAATCAACCAAGGAAATTGGAGGGGCTACTATAGGGCTTGGATACCGACAGGCCTTGGATCGGAACGCCCATCTAACGTCTAGCAGTATAAAGGTTCACAGGCCATTGAGGGTCCCACCTGACCTTAGCGTACGTCGGCGATACCTGTGGGTGGAAGAAATACTTCTTTCAAGCTTTTGATGTTGCCGAAGTAGTAGTCTAAAAGTCTGACGACCCATAGGCCTAGCTGGCTACCAGGATCCGAGTGCACATTCACCAAAAGGATGCCATCAATGAGGTAATTCCCCCCCAGCCAACTCAACTAATCGACGCACATGCCATGCTACCCATCCTAACATATTGAAGGAGGGAATCTATACACCAAGTAAACAAAATTATGGAGGGAGTCCCTCAAACCCTAGGAGGGCGTCAGCCTAGATAAAGAGTCCAGGTGAACCTAGCTCGTAGGTATGCCTAATTAACACAACTTACTTTGCCAAACTTCCCTCTTATTTCATTAGATTGAAATAACGTCCTCCTTGTTTTAAAGATCCTCCAGGCCTCGTCGTGAGTGGTGTGTGATCACTGTATTAATACATACAAAAAATAAAATCCACTTCATAGTAATCTTGTCTTTCAGCTTCACTTCTCTTTTGTTCTCCACATAAAAGTGTTCTTTGATTCGATTCTCTTAAATGTGATTACTTGATGATATCTTATCTCTAATTCATGATTGAGGCCAATTTCTTCCCCATTGTTGGTTCCCTTTGAAAACCAAATATGACTTAATTAAGCTAAAGCCGCTTGATTTGGCCAAAAGTCACCAACAATATTTGCATAAAGACATTTAGCCAAAAGTTTACATTGGTTATCGTTTAAATCAAGGTTACCACGTACTTCTCTCTTTTTGCTAACCTTGTTCTCTTCCTCCAAACCGATCTTGTCGTCCCTGCCCATGACTATTTAAGCACTATGAATTTCCCTAGTAATGACCCTTATGAAGCAAACTTGAACGAGCTGATGAATTATCTTACCTATGAAACCCCTCCCTCAGGTTTTGGTTTGAGTTCCAGAGCTCATTGCCTACACAGAACATATGGGCTCGCTTAAAGTCTTGAGGATGAGCTGTGCATCCAACGCAACAAACAAAATTCACACACTGTGCCCATTCATAGTAAAGGTGCAATCATGATATGGCACGTGTTTGGCATGTTGAAATTAATACTTTGACGAGGATTTCTTTAGCATAATTGACACTCATCTTCGCTATATGCTTACGGACTCCCAAAATGCAAGTGACACTGTAGTTAACTCGCTGAGATTGCCTATACATGTAACCCCAAAGATGTATGCGAAGAGCACAATAAGGCTTGGAGAGTCAGAGACACTACAGTTAAAGGCTCAGTGTACTAGAGACCTTTCTAGCACCGATTGCAAAAAATGTCGTACATACCGATTCTATTGCGGAGCTTCAAAATTGTTGTGCTGGAAAAAATGAGCAATAGTTTATAGTGCAAGTTGTGCCGTGGGATATCTCCCAACCTTATAGCATGTTGATGTTAAAAGTTTGTAATTTTCCTATGCTTGCATATATCGTAAAAACTCATAATATATAGTTACGTGTATATTTTTTGGCCGTACTTGTCTGTTACTGATTAATAAAACTAATGGATTGTTGAAGAAACACAACCATTAGTTTAAAGTTTAAACTATTGGTGAAGTATCATGCATTCTTGACCAGCATAGCATATTTGTTACATGCTTATATATATTGGATTAGTTGTTGATCATATCACAAGAATAAAGATTGTTAGAAAAAATAAAACAACTAAAGAAAATAAATCCGGTACTTCTCATGCACCAAACTTGGATTTGAGTCAAGTTATTCAAAGTGTTTGGCTTTCGAATTTTCAAGGTCTTTTTCTCCTGGTAGACTAGGCTACCAGAGCAATACCCATTATCTTCGTAATCTAAGTGCCTCTCCATTTAAGAAAACCAGAGGGAGAGAGAGAGAGAGAGATATTTGACGTCTTTGTTCAAACGTATGTTGATAGACTTAGGCGGCCCATTAATGGGCGCCAACATGGAATAGTTACATCTTCGCCTCCCACACAGTGGGCATGAATCAACATTAATGCATCTCTTTATATGTTTGTAATTATGTTCATATGGGAAAATAGACTGTGCAATCATCGAGAACACCTGGAAAAAAAAATGGAGCAGTTCTATACCAAATTATCACCAAAAAGATCACCATACCAACATCTCGAAAGTGTCTTATTATTTCCTGACTCATTTGGTCACATTAAATTTTAAGCATCTCTAATCCATGTCAAGTCCAATATCTCGTAGCAATGCTTAACTTCTACAAAACATGATGTACCCACATTTATGTTGCAGCATCTAAGAAGCTACACAACCTGCTAACAGTGAGTACAAATACAATACATATGTGTTACCAAATAATCTTCATTTTACCCTCATGTCAGTCATTTTGGGTCTAGTCGCTCTCCCAACAATGCCCCTTTAGAGTTTATACTGCATCATATATGGCTGTATGCAACATGCTAAAATAGTAGATACTAAAACCTTAACCTTGTGACATAAATAAGGTCATTAATAATGACCTATAAGACTCACACTATGAGGAAGCATGGATGATTCACTCACGTTCATTGTCTATCAAATAAGCATATGTAATATAAAATACAAGCTTCGGTGGGATTCTATTTCTAAAAAAGTGTATGTCTAAACTCAATGCATTGTACAAATCTTAGTCTAGACGCTACCTAAGGGTTTAAGAGTACTAGTAGAAACTTTTCAAAATCTCATTCTATTCCCTAAAATGTAGGAAAAACTGTTAGAAAACCCATTGAATCAGATTCCTTTATTGTTTTCTAAACTAAGGAAACACCAAGAAAATTAAAAGTTGTACCCTAAATTTATGAAAGTAAAAATAGTTTCCTTAACTTTATTTTAATATTAAAAAACTATATTTTTCCTCTCTTATCTCTTTAGCATTTATTTGAAAAAATATTTAAATGATTTTTTTTCCTCTCTCATTTAAAAATTAATAAAATAATTTAATTATTTTAAGACAATAAAATATACTTCAAATAAATTATATAAATATGTTGATGCATATTTTTTCATTGTCGAACTGGGCTGACAAGAGAGATAGCCACTTGTGGTTGATGGAAAGTCTTTGATGATTAAGTTAGTAAATGATTCGAGTGAGGAATGAATAATAGTGAATTGGTGATGAAAAGAGTTCTAAACTGCATACTCTTTTTCTTTTTCTTTTTTTAACATGAATTAAAAAAAATAACTGAATTAATTCTTTAGTTGGCCACGCATAACAGAATCTCGGGGGTGGGCACACCACCCCTAAAGCTCCTTGTGGTAGGCCCCCGAGGGTGCTCCAAGGGCGGTGTGACCACCCTCAATGAGCATCAGCCAATCCCAAAGGTTTTGGTTATGGGTGGCCGACCACCCCTTGCAAAATTGATTCGTTTTTTTTTTTTATTAAAAAAACAATGTTTATTTCATATACCAAAAGCGACTAAAATTTTTTCTTATAAACAAAAATAAATTTCAGAATGAGAATTTATTATATATATATATATATATATTTTTTGTTGTATGTGCAAGATTTTAAACGGAAGGTTTAGAACATATATAATGAACTCTTTAAATTTTTTCCAAATTTAGGTCTAAAAATTTATTTTTATTGATTTAGTTAGTCACTTTTTAAAAATATTAAATAATAAACTCTTTAAATGTTTCTATACTTTAAATAAATACTATTTTTTAGTGTAAAAGTTAACTACCAAAAGCATTTATTAAATTCAATTCAAGCCAAATGCTTGAAGCAATCAATGCAAAAAAATAATATGAAAAATTATAACATTCACTTTTTTGGTTCTTTGAATATAAAGAGGGTCACTTACAAATGTTAAAATTATCATTTGATAAAGAACTTGTTAAATGATAGTTTTCGTGAATTTTGTTCCATATTTATGCTCCGTTTGTTTCGGCGTAAAATGATTTCGACATTTTTCGGTGTTTGGTAGGAGCGAAAATAATAGTCAACCGTAAATTGATTTCAATTTGACCAAAATTAGTTAACAAATTTTGGAAAATGATTTACGCTTTTCATTTCCGTAAATCATTTTCCCTAGCTCATTCGACCCTTCTTTCGCTGGATCCGGATCCTCTCCAGTTGAAGAGGACTGGATACAAGTCGGTTAACGGTTATGATCTTTTAAAAGAAATTCAAGGCCTCAAAGTTGCCACGTATTAAACTGTTACTTAACGCATTAGAAAAAGAGGAAACATTAATTTTAACAGAGTCTTACTGTCTTCCATCCCAGAGGAGAGAGACAAGTGAGAAAGAAAAGAAAATAGCGAGTTAACAATGGTGGCGAACACAAAGGAGGAGACCACCGATAGACTTGATTTACATATTTGAAAATACAACAATCGAAATACCTACACATTTGACAAAGTCAAAACTTCATATTATCAGCTCACTAGGTGATTTTGATTCCCGTCCTTATGTCCCTGGTTTTCTTCAGCTTCTTGTACATCATTATCCTCTCTTTCAAATGTGCTCTGTTTTGTTGTTTATGGGCTATTATTTGAATTGTAGCTTGAGTTGTGTTTTATTCAAAGTGTTGCTTGAACAAGTGACTTCAAAGTGTTGTCCCCCTCCCCCTCTTCCATCCCCATGTCTGGAAGAAGAGAAACTTGACTCTGATCCGACAATGTGTTAGAGATAATATGTTGGTTGTCCCACATTGCCTAAGTGAGGAGAAGCTTTGGCCATTGGCTTATATAAAAGCTTCATCCTCTTGTCCCACATTGTTAAGATAGAAGGCTCATTTCTATTCTAATCTCTATAAATAAGAGAGCACTCATTGTATTCAACTCATTCAATAAAAGCATAATGTAGCCCTTTGGGCTTTATCTTGTGGATGTAGGTCATAGATCGAACCATGTAAATCTCTTGTCTCTTTTATTATTCCTCATTTTATTTTATTATTCCGCATTTTATTTCTTTTAGAGTTAGATTTCTTTCATGGTATCAGAGCTAATAGGCTAACGCCAATTATTAGATTCTGGGTTAAGTCTTTTTCTTCCTTTATATTTTTTTTTTTGTAATTTATTTACTTTTCTTTAGTTCTTTTATTTTTATTTTTCTTTTGTTTTGGTTCAGATTGTTTTACAATCATAAAACCCTCATTTTCTTTTATTCTCTTTTATTTTCTTTTCTTTTTCTTTTTCTTTTGTTTTGGTTCAGATTGTTTTACAATCATGAAACCCTCATTTTCTTTTATTTTTCTGTAATTTCTTTTATTTATTTCTTTTTTGGATTTTTTTTTTAGTACTGTATTGCCCATGTCTCTTTGAGTCATGGCTTCTTCCTCTCTCTTTCTTATGGTTCACCATATCATTCATCGATCAATGCCCTCTGTTTCTTTTATTTTCATTCTCTGTTTTTCTTCTGTTCTTTCTTTTGTTTTGTCAAATAGTGGTGTGCATGAGTTGGAGATAAACTTTCATCCAACCCATGCTACTAGTGTCTTTTATGCTGCTGTTCAATCAGGAACCCAACAACAAAAAAAGAAAAAAAAAAAAAAAATTCTGTCCGTTCAGCCACGCACCACCACAGTCCTCCAACCACATCGAAAGTCACTCCATCAGACAGATCTTCCTCCGTTCGTCCCAAATATGCCCAGAAAACTTCCTTCCGACCATCCACGCGCTTTCACGCGCCTCCAGAAGTTCCTGCATGTTTCTCACGCGCTCCACGCGCCTCCACCGGCCACCATGCACCGCTTCTATCAGTCTTCTTCCACCTTGAAGACCAGATCCGGGATCATAGTCGGCCGATCTACCCGTCGATGGAAACTACGTGCCCAAAAACCAACTCACGCGCTTCTACGCGCCTCCCCAGATGACAACTTGCTCCACGCTTCACCTCACGCCGCCACGAGCCACCTTTTTCAGACACGACCACCGGATCCTTGTTCGAAGGCTACCGATCTACTTGACGTAGCCATGAACGCGCCGCCAACTTCAGCCAAGCGCTTCCACGCGCCACTATCCACTTTGTTGTTCAGTTGGGCTCATCTGTCCAACCTGTACCTGCGCCACACCGGAACCCAGCCCGAGGTTCCACCTGAATTGCAGCACACCGAATCACAGCCGTGAGGGCTCACAGGTTTAAGGTGCTCCTGCATGCACCAGATCTCAACCCATCCAGTGGGTTTCAAAAAAAAAAAAAAAAATCAAAAGAGGCCAAGTTGCCCATGTTTGCTTTCAAAAAAAAAAAAAAATCAAAAGAGGCCAAGTTGCCCATGTTTGCTTTCAAAAAAAAAAAAAAAAAAAAAAAATCAAAATCAAAAGAGGCCAAGTTGCCCATATTATTCTTGCCCATAGTTGGCTCATTCTCTTTTGGCCCATAGTTGGCCCCATCTCTCTTTTCTTTTGGCATTTGAGGTACTCTTTAAAACCCATGTCCTTTTTCAGCCCATAGTTGGCTCACTTTCTTTTGGCCCATAGTTGGTCCCATCTTTCTTTTCTTTCTTTGGCCCATAGTTGGCCCATTCTATTTTGGCATTTGAAAAGTGTTATCATGCCTTATTTAGCCCATAGTTGGCTCACTTCTTTTTGGCCCATAGTTGGCCCCATCTTTCTTCTCCTTTCACTTTCTTTGGCCCATAGTTGGCCCCTTCTATTTTGGCATTTGAAAAGTGTTATCATGCCTTATTTAGCCCACAGTTGGCTTCCATGTAAGGTCATAGTTGGCCCGTTCTAGCCCAAAAGTTGCTGCTGTTCAAGAGCTGCCGATGCTTCCAAATCTGACGTCATCAAGAAGCAAACTCAAGTTTTCACAAGTTTCCACCTTGAGTTTGAGGGGGAATGTTAGAGATAATATGTTGGTTTTCCCACATTGCCTAAGTGAGGAGAAGCTTTGGCCATTGGCTTATATAAAAGCTTCATCCTCTTGTCCCACATTGTTAAGATAGAAGGCTCATTTCTATTCTAATCTCTATAAATAAGAGAGCACTCATTGTATTCAACTCATTCAATAAAAGCATAATGTAGCCCTTTGGGCTTTATCTTGTGGATGTAGGTCATAGATCGAACCACGTAAATCTCTTGTCTCTTTTATTATTCCGCATTTTATTTTATTATTCCGCATTTTATTTCTTTTAGATTTAGATTTCTTTAAGAAATAAAATGCGGAATAATAAAATAAAATGCGGAATAATAAAAGAGACAAGAGATTTACGTGGTTCGATCTATGACCTACATCCACAAGATAAAGCCCAAAGGGCTACATTATGCTTTTATTGAATGAGTTGAATACAATGAGTGCTCTCTTATTTATAGAGATTAGAATAGAAATGAGCCTTCTATCTTAACAATGTGGGACAAGAGGATGAAGCTTTTATATAAGCCAATGGCCAAAGCTTCTCCTCACTTAGGCAATGTGGGACAACCAACATATTATCTCTAACACAATGATGGCGAAGGCGATGGAAGTGAAAAAAGAGTTGCAGGGACTAGGGAGGGAGTTCTCATCTTTTTATTTTGTAAGCCGACAAAAAAAATAAATTTATGGGTTCTTCATTTTTTTTTTTTTACTTTCATAGTTTTTGGGTCGTTCTAATTATCTTCATTGTCTTGATTTTGTTTATTTTCTCCTTTACTTGATGGAGGATTTTTCATTTTTTTTTTAAGCCAACAATAATTTTGTTATTGGCCTGGATATTTGGTGGTGGGATTGCTAGTGAAATGAAAATAAAAGATAACAAAAGTAACAATTTGACACTTCAAGGGGTCAAGTTCTCCTCCAGCACACGGTTATAACCTCACGGGTTTTTGATCCAAATACTTTGATAATCTCTATTAAGCTGAAATGCAGAATTTAAATACAATATTGAATAACCGAATGAAACTACCCACTAACTTCTATTGGCCAACATGGCCCAACTAAGCCTATAAAATAGGAAATAACTACTGCCCATAACACACGACCACTACTCATGTCTTCTACGGAACTAAACACTCGTAATAAGCAACTAAAACCAACTAAAACCAACTAAACCTTTTACATCTGACCCATTACTAAACTAACTTCCCATAACCCATTATCTGTAGCTTACTAACCCACTAACACATTATCTAAAAGACTAGAGACACGAACACACCATCTGCCAAGTGGGACATGTGGTTGCCTTTAAACCACACCTATCACTTCAACCACGTTCACTTCTTCACGAACATTCTTCTTCAGACAATACTGTCCAACACAAACCTTTCAGACAACCCATTACTTTCACTCACACGCTGCACATAACAAATTTTTTTTCTAGGTTTTTCATTTTTTTTTTTTTGAACTTTCGTAGTTCATGGGTCGTTCTAATTTTCTTCATTTCAAAATTTTTTGAACTTTCACCAACTGAAAGGAACATGGTGAGGGAGGGAGGAGCAAAGATTTTGAGGGGAGACGTTTTTGAGTGAGCAAGGTAGGAATGCCCACACTGGGAGATGCTTTGGAAGTTTTGAGGAAGAAGATAACACTGTCAACGAGGGACAAGGAGACATTTTGGAGGTTTTTTCTTTTTTCCTTTTTACCCATTAACTTTCTTTCATATGACGTGGCTAATTGTTAGCCTTCAATTGTTTCAAAAAAATCCTAGCCGTGAACTGGCTTGTATCTGGTTGATGCCAAATGGAGAGGATCATTTTCCCTCCCGTAAACCCGACACTCAGCTCTTTTTTACGAGAGTTTTGTCTTCTCCTCAAATACGGACGCGCGACACTTTCTCTCATCTTCTCCTTCACGCTCAACCGCACAACTCCTCTCTATCTCTGCTAGCATCTCAAGTAATCTCACAACTCTCTCTCTCTTTGTTGCGTTTGGTTTCATTTTCGTTTTGGGTTTTTAGCGTTCACTTCCATTTGGTTTCTGAGAAAACTCAAGGGAAGAACTCGATTGTGCATTTTCTCTCGCTTTCTCTCCCTTGTCTGAATTTATATGGTTTACATGGGATATTTGGGTTTTGGTTGATTTGAATCTGATATGTGGTGACTGTTGGCATGGGGGGTGGGGATATTTGCTATTGGGTGGTCTGATTTCTTTGTATCTTTTCCCCGATGTGATGCTATTGTGCTCTATGTGATATTTGCTGTGTTTACCCTCACTGGTTTTGTACTTCTCCTGCTTGCATTTCTTCATTGTCATGGGTCACAATTGACAGAGGTTGGGGACCTGTGTGTTTGGCTGTTCTATGTACTCAAAGTGTTTGTCAAAATGTCTTTATACAAGTTGCAATTTTTGTAGGGCTATTATGTTTTAAGTGCTACAGATTTTTGTTGGGCTTTGACTAGATTTTCCCTTCCACACTAATTAGTCTTTAGCGACACCATTATCAGTGACAACCCAAAATTGATTGTTGGGCTTTGACTAATATCCTTGTGGGGGGGGGGGAGGGGAGTGGAAAGGTAGCTTAGTGGTCTTTCAATTGAGTTCATTTTGCCGAAAGCTTGCTTTTGGTTTACTACAATAGAACAGAACCCAT